>NC_081412.1:406626093-406926093 GCF_030272615.1 Cryptomeria japonica | reverse complement strand
GCATATTGACCTTCAAACATATATCTTCTCCCCCTTTGATAGCAATGCCAAAGTGGAGGCACAAGCTTTCGGGCTCCACCATGCTACTCCCCCTATGGAGTAGCATCCTTCAACACATCAATCCTGTAAGATCTAACACGGTAGTACCTAGCTGATGTGGAGAACACATCTTTAATTTACTTCATGAAGGGGAAAAACCCCTAATGCACCTCTCAAATAGGTAAATGTAGTCTTCGGTAAGGGCTTAGTGAATATGTCTACTAGCTGCTCCTTACTAGAAACACGTTCTAACACAACCTCTTTATTCTGAACCTTTTCTTTCAAGAAATGATACTTAAGCTCAATATGCTTGGTCCTAGCATGCAATACCAGATTTTTGGAAATATTTATTGCACTGGTATTATCACAAAATATACTCACCAGTTCAGATATAATCTCTTTGAAGCCATTCAGTACATGCTTCATCCAAATTTCCTGAGTACAGTTCATAAATGCTGCCACATACTCCGCTTTAGTTGTAGACTAGGAAATACAGCTCTGCTTCTTGCTCTTCCACGAGACTAGTCTTCCACCAAGGAAGAACACTCCACTGGTTGTGCTCTTCTGGTCATCTACATTACTTGCCCAATTTGCATCGGTAAACACTTTGAGATCAAAGTCACCATTGTATGGATACCACAATCCATAATCAACTATCCCTTTCAGGTATCTAAGAATCCTCTTTACCGCTACCAAGTGGGATCCTCTTGGACTCTTCTGAAAATGGGCCACTATGCCCATTGCATGAGCAATATCCAATCTGTTGTGCACCACATATTGCAACTTATTGATCATTGACTAATACTCCTTCTCATCAACCAACGTTGCATCATCCTCCTTTGTTAGTTTGTAGCTGGTTACCATCGACGTTCCAACTGGTTTTCTCTCCTCCATGCCAAAGGTCTTCAATACCTCTTTGATATATTTGGACTGGGTAATGAAGATACCCTCTTTCATCTGCTGAATCTGTAGACCAAAGAAAAAATTTATCTCTCCAATCAAAGACATCTCAAACTCCTTTTTCATCTCATCTGCAAATGCATGACTCATATCATCATCTCCACCAAAGATTATATCATCTACAAATACTTCACATATCAAAATCTGACCACTTTTAGATTTCAAGTAGATGTTGTTGTCCTCACTTGTTCTCTAAAATCCTATCTTCACAAGATGAGAGTGTAACCATTCGTACCATGCCCTTGGTGCCTATTTCAATTCATACAGGGCCTTGTGTAATCTACACACCATGTCACTATCTTTTGACAAAGCAAACCCATCTGGTTGCTCAATATACACTTCTTCCTCTAGGATTCCATTCAAGAAGGTAGAATTCACATCCATCTGGTATACCTTAAATCTCTTGAATGCTTCAAATGCAAGTAGCATTTAGACACCTTCCAGTGTAGCCACTGGGGTAAAGGTTTCTCCATAGTCTTCTCCTTCTTCCTGAGCATATCCCTTGCATACAAGTCTTGCCTTGTTATTTACCACTATGCCTTCTTCATTCAACTTATTCATGAAGACCCATTTGGTACCTGTGACATTCTTGTGTTCCGGTCTAGGTACCAAGGACCATGTTGCATTCTTCTCTATCTGGTCTAGCTCCTCTTCCATTGCCTTTATCCAGTCTTCATCGGTAAGTGCCTCTCTAGCAGTCTTAGGCTCAAATTCTAAAATCATGCAAGAATTTTCTTTCACCTTTCTCCTTGTATTCCTGCATCTTTGTCTCCAATGATCTGCTTTAGATCATGATGCAATCTTACATACCTAGGAATGACCGTAGCAAGTTCTACTTGCTTTTCCTCTTCTCTTTCTGCTTCATCTTATTCTTCACCCACTGAGGCTTCTACTGGTACATAAACAGTGAGGTCTTTCCAGTGTTTGTCACTTGTTTCTTTCTTAATTGGTTCCTAGAAGGCTAAACCCAATTCATCTTTCATTTGCTTGCTACCGGTTTCCTCAGGCTTCTCAGGGGATTCATCAACCCTGACATTGATACTCTCAACAATCTTCTAAGTCCTTCTGTTGTAGCACTTGAGAGCTTTGCTTTTAGTGGAATATCCCATAAATATTCCTTCATCACACTTAGTATCAAACTTACTCAAGTGCTCACCTCTCCTGATATAGCATTTACTCCCAAACACTTTGAAATAACTCACATTGGGAGTTCTCCCATTCCAGTACTCATAGGGGGTTTTGTCTTTACCTTTCTTAATGAGTACCCGATTCATGGTATAGACTATAGTGCTCACCGCTTCTCTCTAAAATGTGTGTAGTCACATAAATCTATCCAATTTAATTAAATGAATATTTGCTATTTATTTGATTAAAAACCCACTAGCCATCAATTAATTAAATTAATATTTAATTAATTCATCTTCAAACATTCTCCTATTAATTAAATAAATTATTCAATTTATTTTAATTAATTCATTAAACCAAATTCACAATCAATTAAATGAATAAATCCTATTTATTCAATTTAATCCCCTTTCCTCTTTTAAATAAATAAAATAAAATATTTATTTAAATCATCAAATCCCCCCCACTTGCATTCTCCTAAAAATGCAACTTGCACCTATTTGTTGAAATAAATGAATTTTATTTTAATAAAAATCCTATTTTCCCTCACCCACCAAACCCACTTGCAATCCTAATCCTCTTCTAGACTCTTCTAACCCCCTTCCTAATTAGCCAAATCCATCCCCTAATTATTGTCACATTCCTAAGCAACTTGGAGTCACTTCTCAAAGACTCCAAAGTCTTTGAAAAGCATTTAATGCTTTATGTGTCCAACAAGCTAACCTCTAAAGTCTTCCAAACCACTAATGGCTCTTACATGACCATTAATGGCTCTTACATAACCATTTATGGTTAAATCCACTTGCACCCATGGTTAGGGACTTTGACCTCTAACTCAACCTTCATGTAACCCATGTGTCTCCTCAAGCATTTATTACTTTGACCATGGTTATCCTCACTAACTCTTGCACAAGAGTTTATCCATTGGATAAAAGGATTATTCTTTGAATAGTGAATTTGTTCATTCAACTCAACCTTAACCTCACTACCCAAGTTAACCCTCAGGTCATGTCAAGTATTTAATGCTTCTTCCCTCTCCTCTCAATCCATCTCATGTTGACACTTGTCATCCTAGGATTGAGTTGAAAGCCCTCACATGGATTGAATACCATTCAATCCTGACCCTTGTTGAGATTACTCAATCTCAACCATCCATTGCTCCATTTTTCCTATAAATAGAGCTCACATTCCTCATTTTCAAATCCTCAAGCATTCTCAGGCATTCTCAAGCATTTAGCATTCTTAGCCATAATCCTAAAAACTCATATGCATTTACATTATAGTCATTTTTAGAGAGAATTTAGCATAAATCAATCATATTCACTCTTTTGGTTTAAAATCAACACTAGCTAATTAGATAATCTCTCATTTTTAGCTTTTTTTCACACTTGTATAGCATTTAGATTAATCATCTTCATACTCTTGAATCTCCATAAGGCATCCATAGTGCAAAAAGCTGTTGAGAGCTACACTAATTTGGAACTTGGAGAGGAGAGGAACAAGGGAGGAAGAGCTTCAAGCATGGTGGAAGGCATTTGGAGATGTCTTCTTGCATTTATTTTCATAGTTAAATGCTTATTATGTTTTTAGTTTCTCTCTTGGCATGCTTGCTTAGATTAGTCTTTGGTTGATTAATACTAACTTTTCTCTTTGTTTCTTGTGTTTTCTTGTGTTATACGATGACATGTTTTAGTCTAACATTACCCCATTTTGCAGAGCATCAATGTGTGAGCGACATTTCCTTGGATCAACATAGTTATGGCCGCTTCAACCATAGTCCTATTGTTTCTTTCTGCTATGCCATTCTGCTATGGTGTCCTTGGGGTAGAAAATTGCCTCTTAATCTCATTCACTTCGTAGTACTTGTTGAATTCATCAGATGTGAATTCACCTCCCTGATTGGTCCTTAGGCATTTTATCCTTCTACCGCTCTCCTTCTCCACCAATGCCCTAAAGGCTTTGAACTTTCCAAATGCCTCAGATTTATCTTTTAGGAATGTGACCCACATCATTCTTGAGCAATCATCGGTAAGAATCGTGAAGTACTGATCTCCCTGAATGCTTCTAGTTTTCATCGGACCACACATATCGGTGTGCACTAGATCAAGTAAGTTCTCCGCAAAAAAAGACTTACCTTTGAATGTTGAGGAAGACATCTTCTCAAGTTAGCATTCTTTGCACAAGGCATTCTCTGGTTTGTTTAGCAAAGGCAATCCTCTTACTGCCTTGATCTTACTAGCCTTTACAATATTATTCAAAATTTATATGACAAAGTCTCTTATGCCATATCCAACTGTCATCAAATTTTGCCATCAAGCACTGACTAATCTTGGCATTCAGCTAAAACAAGTTTCCTTTGGTCTACTTACCGGTGGCAATAAGTTCACCACTCTTTCCAATTATTCTACAGACTCCACCTTTGAATTCCAGTATGAGTTCTTTATTGTTCAGTTGAGAAACACTCAAAAGATTATGCTTAAGGCCTTCCACCTAGTAGACATCATTCACACTACTCTTTCCATTTAGTGAGATGGATCATTTTCCTTTCGCCATGCAAGGTGCATCGTTGCCAAAACAAGCAACACCACCATCATATTCTTCAAGAGACAGAAAATTTCTCCAGTCATCGGTCATGTGGTGAGAAAACCTGCTATCAATGATCCACTCATTAGAGTTGTCAATATGTGAGACAAGGGCTTTCTGGTCAGACAACTCTTCCTTGACAGCCACAAACACTATGTCCTCATTCTCTTCATCCTCATATTCCTCATCGATAACACCTCTATCCACTGAAACAAGACAATTTTTCCTACCTTCTCCTTTATACTTCCTAAACCTCTTCGGTTTATCCTTATTGTCATTGTTAGGATAGTTAACAGCTATATGTCCTATCTTATTGCAAGAAAAACACTTCAGAGGATGCTTACCTCTATATTTTCTAGTGCCTTTTGGAAGTCTCTTGGCAAAAAGAGTTTCAAACTCAATCAGAATCTCCTCATCATCCATATCTCTACTTGGCCTGGATTCATAACTGGTACTAACCTCTTTTCCTTTCCTGGTCAATGTGGAGGAAGCAAACGCTCTAAAGGACGACTTGGTCTTTTGAACACTACCATCATAGCCATTCAATTCATATGCAGTCAATTTTGCAATAATAGAGTCTAAAGATACCTTGGTTTTGTCGATAGACCTTAGCTCCTCAATAGCGACAACCCTGATTGCATAGACTGGTAAAACTGATCTCAGAACTTTACTGACAATAGTGGAGTCATCAATTGTTCCACCAGTGCTCTTGATCTCTCCAACCACTGTCTTGATTCTTATGCCATACTACTGAATGGTCTCTCCTTCAACCATCCTCATATCTTCAAACTTTCCTCTAAGGCTTTCTTCCTTGGCCTGCTTGACATGTTCATCACTGCCATAAATGGATTCTAGTTTGTCCCATACTTCTTTCGAATTGTCCTTATCTTGTACATCAATGAACTCTACATCAGACAAGCTGCTAATAAGGGCTTCCATGACTTGCCCATTTTCTTGTATCTCTTTTTTCTGATCATCGATTAGAGTGCCAGATGGGATTACATAGGCATTATCAACATAGTTCCAGTTTTGTGCACCCAAACTCTTGATATATATCTTCATCATGTCCTTCCATATTTTAAAGTTGTCCTTGTTGAACTTAGGGCCTTCCCTCTTCATCATTAAAACATGATCTTTTGCCTCAAGCGGTTAAGGTTATATTACCGAGGACTTGGATGTGCTTTGATACCAATTGATGAATAATGATGAAATAATAAGGTCCTAACTAGTACTGAGAGGGGGTGGGGTGAATCAGTACACACAAAAAAAACTGCTTCAACACTTTGTCATATCAAAACACAGCTAATCGGTTGTCTTCACCATTGAACTTAACCATAGCTATACCGGTTAAACAAAAATACTTCAGACAACATTCAATAGATCTCAAACCTTGATAACCACTTCACTGATATAATCATGCATGAGTTGTACCAATAATACCACAACCATTTAACAATGCATGCATATCTGACTTAATCAAAACCACACAATCATCACATAAAAATCTCAAAATCCATAACACACAGATTTTTCACGTGGAAACCCAAATGGGAAAAACCATGGTGGGAATGAATACCCACAAGCTATTTGTCAACTCTTTTGAAGTCTTCTCTGTTAGGAGCCTAGTCCGGTTAAAGACTTTACAATAAAGGTCCTGTTAGGAACCGATCCTGTTAGGGATCACCCAATTAAGGGATGACTATATACCCTGTTAAAGGTTGAAACCCTGTTAGGAGTTACCTTGCTAGAGGATTTAAATAACTCAATAACCTTGAGCCACCTGGTTAGAGGATTTACAACAAAGCCTGTTAAAGCCACTCTATCAAGGGATTTACCTTCTATTGAAATGGTTAGAAGACAATAGGTAAAACACCGATCTGATAACATTGCTTCTTGCTAAGGCAAATCCTTTTCAATTCCTCTCTTCTACAATCCCACTCTGCAGATTCCTCACTCTGGTTCAGCAAGTATCAAATCTCCAACATGTGGACACAAATACAACTTTTTCCAACCTCTGTAATAACAAAACTCATTGACCTTATAGACAACAACTAGGTCAGTAGCATAAACCCTAAATGCTAAATATTTCAAGTTTACACTTACAAGCAGTCCAATCCTGACCGTCCAAACACATTACATAGAATGAAATGATCTAAAATAGATCTCAAGGCATTCTACATCATCCAATCTTCACCGCATTTGAAAATCAATTACCCATCACGTGCCCTTCACACACCGCTAAGAAAAATGCTCATTCCCAAGGTAGGCATTTAATGCATTCAATCTTCACGTGCAAGAACCACAAAGAAATCCTTCACGTGCACACAACTGATGTGGTATCTTGATCCTTATCCTTATCCTTATTCCTTAACTAACTGGTCACAAAATATCATTGGTTGCACCGCACAAGCCAAACCAGTAACCCTAGAGCTGAACTGAGACTACCAACCGGTAGTCACACTTAGTGAGCCCCGACACTGGTCCACTCCATCTTGGTTGACCATAACCACTTCTGATCTTCATACTGGTTCATATCGGTTCACCTGCTTGAGAACTTATTGACATCAATGACAACATACATTATCACTGCTTCATCATATGCCAACAGATATAGGCTACCTTCTTAAGAGAGAAATCAGAAGTGTTGGAGAAATTTAAGATATTCAAAGCTAGAGTGGAGATGGAGATGAGATTGAAGCTAAAGTGCCTGGTATCTGATAGAGGAGGAAAATTTATATCAGGAGAATTTGATACATTTTGTGAGAGGAATGGAGTTAGAAGATAGTTATCTACTCCTAGAACCCCTCAGTAGAATGGAGTTGTTGAAAGGAAGAGAAGAACTGTCTTGGATGCTACAAGGACTATGTTGATAGAAGGAAATGATGCACAGACCTTTTGGACAGAAGCTATTAGCATTGTTGTTTACACATTCAACTGGGTGCATATTAAAGGTGATTTCAGTAAGACTTCTTATGAGCTATGGTTTGGTCATGCTCCTATAGTTAGATATTTTAGAGTTTTTGGAAGCAAATGTTATATCAAGAGAGATGAGGATATAGGAAAGTTTGATGCAAGATGTGATGAAGGAATCTTCTTGGGATATTCTACTAAGATCAAGGCCTACCGATGCTATAATAAGAGGTTGAAGAAGATAATTGAGAGTGCAAATGTGAAGGTGGACGAATGTCTTGGAAAGAAGATCAGAGCATGTGGATATGATTTTGATGATGAAGATGTTGTTCCTAAGCCTGTGCAGACTGAGATCTTGAAGCAGAATGATCTGGTGGAGATAGTTAATCCATATATTGATGTTGTCGGTGACTAAGTGCAAGAGCATGAAAATCAGAATAATCAAAAGACTCTGAGGTATGTAAGATTGAATAATTCAGAAAATCGGATTATTGGTGACAAGAATAAAGGTGTAATGACTAGGAGAAGGATTGTTGCTGAAGAGATATGTTTGATTTAAAAGATTGAGCCTAAGGATGTAGCAGAAGCATATAAAGATGAAAATTGGATAAAAGCAATGGAAGAAGAGCTGAATCAAATTGAAAGGAATAACACTTGGGAGCTTGTTCTGAGACCTAAAGACAATTATGTGACTGGTACTAAATGGGTGTTTCAGAATAAACCGAATGAAGTCAGTGAAGTTGTCAAAAACAAAGCAAGATTGGTATGTAAAGGGTGTTCTCAGATGGAAGGTATTGACTATGAGGAAATTTTTGCCCCTGTAGCTAGAGTTGAAGATATTAGATTGTTGCTTACAAGAATTTCAAGGTATATCAGATGGATGTCAAGTCAACCTTTTTGAATGGTGATCTTGAAGAGGAAGTCTACATTGAGGGACCAGGTGGATTTTCTTTATCAGATGAAGGAGATATGGTATGCAAATTGAATAAAGCTCTATATGGACTACAACAAGCCCCTAGAACTTAGTATGCAAGATTGGATAAGTATTTGTTGAAGCTGGGATTTTGTAAAGGTACTGCTGATAGCAATTTATATTTCAAAGTTAAGAATGATAACATTTTGATTATTGAAGTCTTTGTTGATGATATCATTTTTGGCGGTGATGATGATTTGAGTATGAAATTTGTTGATGATATACAAAAGGAATTTGAGATGTCTATGATAGGTGAGATGAAATTCTTCTTAGGATTACAGATTACTCAAACTAGTAAAGGTATTTTCATTTCTCAATCTAAGTATGTGAAGGAATTGTTGAAAAAGTTTGGGTTAGCTGATTCTAAACCTGTTGGAACTCCTATAGTGATTGGATGTAAGTTGTCTAACAATGATGAATTTCAGAAAGTTAATTAGACTTTGTACAGATCCATGGTTGGTGGATTAATGCACTTAACTTAGACTAGATCAGAGATTATGCATGTTGTTTTCCTATGTGCTAGATTTCAAGATGGTCCTAAAGAAACTCATATTACTGTTGTGAAGAGGATTTTCAGATACTTGAAGGGGACAATTGACTATGGCTTATGGTATTCGAAGAATGATGATTTCTTTCTATGTGCCTACACTAATGTTTATTGGGTTGGTGATGTTGATGATTGAAAGAGCACTGCCAGTGGAGCATTCTTTTTGGGAAAGAAGTTGATTTCATGGTCCAGTAAGAAACAAGATGTTGTATCTTTGTCTACTGTTGAAGCTGAATACATTGTTGCTGCTAGTAACTGTACTCAGGGAGTTTGGATGAAGCAAATGTTGAAGGATATTAGAGTGATTTATGGTGAGCCTATTGTTATTTATTGTGACAATTCAAGTGCTATCAATATTTCAAAGAATCTGGTGCTGCATTCTAAAACATACCATGTGTTCATACAATATCATTTCTTGAGGGAGAAAGTCAGTGATGAGGAAGTCATATTGGAATATGTATCTACAAAAGATCAGACTGCAGATATTTTCACTAAACCTTTTCCTGTAGATACATTTGTCTATTTGATAGACAAATTAGGGCTCTCTTCCCCTCCTGATGAGAAATAGATGCATGGAGTTGCATCGATCTGGTGGATTTCATAGCCTTATCTTTTTTTTTCGGGTTGATGAGTTGGTGCTGCCACTTAGCCGAAGTAGTCAATGTTTTAGATGATCAGTGGATTGAGTTGTGAGTTTATCCTAAGGGGGGGGCAATTTCTCTTCTTAGAAGATGAATTTTGCGGGAGAGAGCATAGTTTATATTTTGTCTTTAACATTGTTGTCAAAGGGGGAGAGAGACATTTGAAAAATTCTTTATCTTTGGAGCTTTGTTTGCATGATCTTAGGTTGATCTATTTCCTTTGTATTGATTTTTTTTCACATTCATATATTGCAGTCAATTCCAAAGGGGGAGATTGTTGGACATTGCTGCTACTAGGATATGTTGTTGTCATTGATGTCAACATATTCCTATGTTCTTGGGTTGCAGAGAGTTGTTTGGTGTTCCAGTGATTGCATTGAAATGATATGGTTGATTTATCTATTTGGGATGCTAGAATACTCCATTCCTTATTGGTTTCAATGATCCAGAAGTTTGCTTGATCATATTATTTGATCTGGTTTGAAGTTCAGTCTTTCTGTGTAGTGGTTGACAGAGTTTGGTATTTGATCCAGTGAGCTCTGGTATGATCATATCTTTGGTTGCAGATTTGAGAGAATGTTTTGGATGTTCATGTGTATCTTCATTTCAGATGCTTCATGATTTGGTAGTGCGCAAGCTATCTTTCTAGTATGAATTGTTGTCGTTAAGTGTTCTTGAGAGTTAGCGTGTCGATCGATGAAGATTTGAAAAAGTGGTGTTGGTGCAACTATTGTGGATGGTTCTAATGTGCTTGTTGGTGTTTCTTGATCATGTCCTATTTGTTTTGATAGTTCACATTGATCCTTGTGCGTGTTCTTGGTGATTTTTCTGATCTGGTGATATTCTTCATGTTATGTGGTATTCTTGGTGGTATAACGTGTTGCAGTTGATCTTGGCGAGATTTTTGGTGGTGATGTGTGTTTGGAGATTTTATTTAGATATATGCTATGTCATATATGTCATTATATTGGTCTGATGGTTGATTTATGTATCATGTGATGTAATTTTGTAATTGAGGGTTGAGGGTTTGGCCGACCTTGTTGTCAAGGTTGATGATATATATAAATAGGTGTTAGATTCATGTATTTTGGGTGTCGATGTTGTGTCTACATTATCAGAGAGTGGTGTATGTGTGCATAAATGAATTCATCCTTCAGAGTGGTGTATTGAGTAGAGATTGTTGCAAGGTAGACAAATGTGCTTAATCAGAACTGTCATCATGCATAAGGAGATGCTATATTTGCAATTCATGTAATCCAGATTGTAGTCTGATCATTATTGTAAGGTAGTGAACCTTCCTTGAGGGTCAGAGCCTTCTAGGTCATCCTATTTTGAGCAATGAGCTCTAGGTAGTGTTCCTGAATTCATGTGCATTCCCCATTGTAATATTTACACATACTACTGTAGAGTATCATCTTATTGTGGGTAGGTTCCCATTGTGGTTTTTCCCTTAATTAGTTTTTCCAAGTCAAAATCTTGGTGTTATGTATGTTGGTGCTATTGTGTTTATCTTTATTATTGTTGCAGTTGTTTAGATATGAGATTGTGCTTAAATTGTTTAATCCAGTGAAAATTGATTCACTCCCCTCTTAGTTTTCCTTCTTTGTTGCTGCTAATTGATGTCTTGATGCAGTTTGTTGCTCCTTGAATCAAATTTACTCTTGAGGAAGAAGACTTTCTTTTTAATTATCCTAGTGATGGAACTCAATAATGTTAAATTTTCTAGATGATGAAATGAATTGAGGAGGATGCCTTATATAAGGATTTCACAATTAAAATCACCTTTAGGTGAAATTAGATTTGGATAGGATAGGACTGCCTTGTTATCCTCCTAAAATTTAGGGAAAAAGTCTGGGACCAAGGGAGTGTGACCGTCCTAGTCCTGAAAACTTTATCTTTAATTTTTAGGGATGCAAGATAATAGGGTTCTAATACAAATTCCATCTTGGTGGCTCAAAACATGATGTATAGATATGGGAAACATGTTTTGGAGGTTGAAATTAGGGTAGGATTAAGGATAAATCAAGATAAGAAGATAAATTACACACCTAGATTTAAGGGACCAGATTGTGATGTAATAAAGTGGAATACGACTCATAATATTGAATTAATTGAATAAAGGTCCTTTAATGCATAGAGGAAAGGTAAATACTAAAATGAGTGCTAGGAGAGTGTGAATTTGGAAACCCTTATAAAGGTGTACAATTTACGAAGCTTCATTTAGCCCCCACTTTAGTGGAGTATGATTTTATAGTCATAATCATACTAATATCATTCTTGACACATTATTGCAAGAGCACAAGTGGACTTATAGAAAGAACAAGGATGTACATGAAGTGAAAGGGGAAAATACCATGATCCAACACTAGAAAAGTTTGTTACGTTATGGGTTCATGGGAGAGAGAGGAAGGAAAATGGACTCTACAGGCTAAAAATTTGTGCTGTGCTAGGTGATCCATGGAAAAAGAGAGTTTAAAAAGGTCTAGCAACTTGTGTTATACTAGTCAACTCATCTTTCAAAGGAAAAGGAAGAATCAAAAGGTCTAGAAAATTGTGTTATGCTAGTCAACTCATCTTGCTAATATGATGTTGTCTAGTTTCAGGAATGAAGCACCTCATCTAAGAATATGATCTGGTTTTGAGCATGCAACAATCTTTATAAGATGTATGATATAATATATCTATTTTTGGGAATGAAACATGAGGATGCAACAACCCTTCTAAGACAAATGATGCATAAAATAAGGATGAAGCATGAGGATGTAAAAATATCAAATTGATTAGATAAATAGAGATGAAAGATGAGTATGGAACAAGCTCAAATTGATTAGATAAAATAGGGATGAAACATGAGTATGCAACTGTAGTACCCCTCCTCGATCAGACTCTTTTTGTATTTATGTTTGACTTCAGTTGACTATTCAGTGGAACATTAATGTATATTGATTCAAACTTTATGTGATGTTATTTCATGCTTTATCTGGATTTGTGGTGTATGCTTTTATGCAGTATCTCAGTGCTTATGATTAATGTTATTATATGGATCATTATCTTGGACTGACACTTTTTCTTTATATATGTGATGTGTTATTTATATATTGCATGTTTGCAAGTGTATGGGATGCGAGGGGATGATTTTCCTTCACTCACTTCAGTGAGATAATGAACATCATGATTCTCCTTCATCGGTGTGTGTGCCATGCCTGTTTATATATATTTGTCTATATGCACATGTGGTTCCTTGGTGGAGGACATTACAAGTACTAGTACCTGGGAGGTATAGGGTATCGACTCCACCTGGTTTCACATGTTTTATGTCTGATGGGAGTGGAGGAGATAGTTGTTGGACCCTAGCTTGACCCATAGTTACACTTGTGTGAGTGTTTTTAGTTGTTCATCTTTTTCGTTTGACCGATATGCGAGTCAGAGTGCTTAATGCTTTCGTTTTATGAGTCGTCGTTTCATCATTCCTCGTTTTGCATGTTTTTCATTTATTTAAATGGTTATTTAATTCAGTGAATGGTGCTATTTTTATGTTGGCATAATTAGTTAATTATTATGCTCTTAAGTCTATTGATTTAATTAAATAAAAGAATTGCTAGAATTAAATGGTTAAAATGGGTTATTTTATTGTGCGATAGTTGTATTATTATTTTGTGAAAAGAAATAAGTATTTGCCTTGCCATTTAAATGTGGAATGGTTATGTTGAAAGAAAGTATGATGAAAAATAGAAAATAAAATAAATAAAAGTTTTCTTTTCATTTTTCCTTCCCATTTGACTTTTGTAATTTATTTTGTTGGAAAAGAATTGTTTATGGGAAAAGGTAAATCTGATTGTTTTTACTTTTTAAATAGTTTAATTTGATTGATTGGAAAAACTTTTAACCTAGAAAGTTTAGGTTGAAATATTATTTTCCCATATATTCCTGGGAGTTCACGGGAAGAGGAGAGGCAAAATTTTGAAGGAAAAATTTGGAAAACCATTTTGGAAGAGGAGCTGGAGTTGGTTTTGGTTTGCAAGATTGGGATTCTTCCATCCATTTGCTTCCTAGCTTGCTTGAAGGTTGGATAACCTCTTCTTGTTTTACAATTTAATTTTGAATGTTTTAGTTGCTTCCTGTGTGTTGGAAAAATAAAAAAATCTCTTTTGAAGATTCTTGTTGAATGTTGGATGGAAAGGAATAGTAGTTGTTAATGATGATTTTGTTGAAGTCATAGCAAATGGGTACATGTTGGAAGGAAATGGTTCATCTTTCTAATTCTTGTTTGTTATTTGCTCTTACAAAACCAAGTTCTTGACTTATCTCTTCTATTTGTTATAGAAAGGAATAGATTTAGTTTGCTGTGTATTTTCTAGTATCTATTTGCCCAAGATTTGGGGCTTATGTTGGCAAAAATTGGTTATTTGCCTCTTGCAAGATGCAAGGAATTCTTCCTGTGTAATGGAAGTGAAGAAATTTACCATAATCCTTCTCCTATCTTTTAAATTCTTCTATTGTTACCCAAAATATTTATGATAGGGGCTCTTGTGTGTGTTATTAATTTACAAATTTATCCTTATTAAAAATAATCCTTTCATATTTTGGATTTTGGCACTATGTATGTGCTCTTGTGAAAACGATGAACAAGGGATGTTTTAATGTTATGATTAAATTGTTTTTAAAGAAGTTTTATCAAATTAATTAACCCTTATCCACATGGCAGCTAGCCCCACCACGTGGGATGATAGTTTCTTGCTACCTTGGTAGGAGCACTACTGATCGATAGTGACTGCTATGTGCGTAGTAGCACTACCGATCGATAGTGTCTGCTATGCAGGTAGTAGCACTGCCGGTCGGTAGGACTGCTACCGATCGGTAGCAGTACTATTGATTGGTAGTGGCTGCTACCGGCGGTAGCAGCATTACCAGCGGTAGTGCTTGCTGCTACTAGCAGCAGCACTACTACGGGTAGGGCCTTGGCCCACCACGTTACCTTTTACCCTTCGTGACACAATTTAATGTGTCGATTATTTTTGCTAAATGCGATGAATTTTTAAGATAGTTTAAATTTTATGTTAAATGGTAATTGATAATTTGTTTTTTTTATATGTTGGTTTTTAGTATTTATTTAATAGATTTATTTATTGAAAATCAAGGCTTGGGATTTTAATTCAAACTGATAAATTTGGATGTATTTTTGGAAATAGATCATATGTTTATTATAATTCATATTTTTATTTGGCTGAATATTTAATATGGATTTTATTCTATGTTGGAATGTTGAATTTGGAAATTATATAGAAATGAATGACGGTTCTGAATGATGCATTAAATGAAGGGTGTTTTTATTGAATTTTCAATCAATGAATTTGCAAGTGTTTATGATGCTGATTTTCTCAAAGATTGTCTGAGTGTGGACTTAGTGAAATTAGCCTTTCTTGCAAAGAGTATTATTTATGTTTATTTCTCATCTTTGATTCAGTCATCTTCTTATGGCGTATGTGATTAATTTTGACCAAGTGATATATGATGACCTCATTGTCTTAAACATGTAGTGTTTTTCCTTATGGTTAACCAAGAGTTAGTATGTCTTTGTTTTTACCACTTGTATTTGGATAGTGGTGTTATGGCTATCTGCTTTGCCATAGGGTCCTCATGGAGTGACCATGTTTGTTTAGTGTCCTTTGAGAGAGTGGCTTTTTGAGTGGGGGCCGTGCCAAAAGTGAATTGCAAGATAACCCCTTGAAAGTCGGATAATAAGTGATAACCTAATAATTTGATTAGGAGGTGGGTAGTTTATAACATTATATAAGATATTGTACCACACACATGGTTGGGTGCTTGTATAGGCTCAAGATGTAGTGGGAAGGCCTGGAATGGCAAACTGGCCACCTTGTCTTCATGAAGGGCAGGTAGGGTCTGCATGAGACTTAGATGGAGCCGGAGGTTCGGGAAAGGTTACCAGGATAACCCAAGATGGGGGTCGGGACCTATGGAAGCCTACCATGGTAACCATCATAAGCTATGTGATGACACTCTCTCTTTGGGGTCACTTGTGTATTGTGATGTCGAGTCACTTATGTATTGTGATCTGGAGTCTCTTGAGTATTGTGATGTTCAGTCACCTGGAATATTATGGAGTCGTATAGTACTGTCATGGGTCATATTTTTCTGTCGACCATGTCATGCTTATGCTTGCTTGAGGGTCCTCTGCTATCTCCTAGCACGATGGGGTGATTCCTATTTGGGATCACATGGTTGGGTGGTAGTGCCACTACCCATCGGATGTTCTTGTTCGTACCTTCATGCGAGGATTGGCTTCATAGGTGTTCCTTTGGTTCATGACTCATGCTCTATCTCATTTTGGAGTATTACTATTTGGAGACCTATGTGGTCATTTATATCAATGAATTTATGTAACCTTGTAATTTGGTTAAGTTGTAAACCTTATATGTATATTGAGAGCCATGTATTGGAAGATCAATGTAATCCTAAGTTTTGGATGTTATTTATTAGCTTTCCATTTGATTAGTGCAAATGTGTTATTGAAGAGAAATTATATTGTATCCTTTCAATATTTCAATGGTGTATCTGTTATTGCATATGGCTTATAATGTTCCTTCAGTAATTGATGGTTAATTGGATTAATCGTAATTGTGGAATTTAGCTTTTAGTTTTATTCTTCGTTGGTAACCCTTTAGGAATTTTGGTGTAAGTCTTTCGCTTGTGATATTATAGTTCTATTGTAGTAATTAATGCAATTAATATGATTTATACTTAAAAAAAAATTATTTCACCCTTAGTTGTTTTTATTCCTTTGGGGTTCCTGGCGGGGCATTACATTTGGTATCAGAGCCCATGTTTCAACACTGGGTACTCTGGGTTTGTAGTGAGCCCATTCAACTAGACCTTTTGATTAGGTCTTAGTGGTTGTGATTTCCTTGTTTTATCCTTGTCATAGATCTGAACCTTTTTCTCTTGTGTAGTGTTAGGTCATGGCCATGAGAGCCAAGGGTAGTGATCATGTTGGTGGTCGTAATAGAGGCAGAGGTGGGGGATGGGGTCAAGGTTCTGACTGTCATATTCCTTCACCACCACCCACTCATGCGAGTGTGAATTAGGATCAGTTTGTTCATTAGGATGAACAACATTCAGGAGAGAAGGTTCCCGAAAGGGAAGAGTTGCGATAGATGTTTCAGGAGGTTATAGCTACACTAGGCCCCATAGATGAGGTCGATCAACCCATCTATGCTTAGGTTGAGGAGTCACATCAACAGGTTCTAGAGGAGAGAGAGAGGTCTCCTAGAAGGAGAGAGGTCCCAGTTGAGCAAGATGCAACTACCATGGGTCACATGAGGGACTTGATGAGGTCCAATCCTCCTTTCTTTGATGGTAAAGGTACTGATCTCAAGGCAGAGACCTGGCTTATCAGTTTAGATTGTTGTTTCGTCATGTATCCATATGGTAGCAACACCAAGGCGAGATGTACTATCATGCATCTCAAGGGTTTCACATCTATCTAGTGGCAGTTAGAGGAGGAGAGGATCCACGTGAGCATTAACACTGTATCATGGGAGATCTTTCTAGAGAGATTCAAAGCACAATTTCTCTCACCCTAGTGGAGGTAGTCATGAGCAGACGAGTTCTATGCTTTGCACTAGTTTGGTTTGACAGTAGATTAGTTTGAGCACATATTCTATGAGCTCAAACAGTATGTCGGTATTGGCAACGATGAGGCAATGCTTGTTCAACACTTCTTGAGGGGTCTAAATGATTGCATCAGTGGAGGAGTGAGAGTCTTTGAGCCTACTTCAGTTGAGGTAGCCATGGCAAAAGCTAGGCTAGTGGAGAAGAATCTTGGCCATGCACATGGTGGTCAGTCTAGAGAGAAGATCGATAGTGTTCCTTTCAGTGGGTATAGAGTGAGAGGGAATCAGTCCCAGACTGCTGCACCTTTTAGGGGTCCTTAGACACCCGCTAAGGGTGGACAACAACAACATCAACCACTGAGATCGAAGCAGTCTTAGGGCCAGTAGGGTGGAAACTCTCACCATTAGAAGAACAAGAACTAGCAGAGAAGAAGGCAGAGTTTTCCAGGGCAGTCCTCTCAGAGTGCATCTCAAGCCCCTAGTAGGGGAAGCTTTCAGTAGTCCAGTGGGTCGTATGGGAGTTGAGGACCTGGTAGAGGAGCTTGCTTCACATGTGGACAGTTTGGTCACATTGCCACTCAGTGCCCTCAGTGTTCGCACTAGATGGGTAGTCAACGGCCAGCAACATCAAAGCCGATAGTGGGGGATGCAAGTAGATCCCATAGAGTATTTGCAGTGGTTTATGACCGCTAGGCTAAGCATCAGGGTATAATGATTGAGGTTGTAGGTGTGGTGTGGTATCCCTATCTCTGTACTTTTTGACTCGGGTGCTTCAGATTCTTTCATTTCTTCATCCATTGTGGAGCGGTGTGGGCTCGCGTCTGCTAAGCAAAAAGATAGGTGGCAAGTAGAGTTGGCTACCAGTGTGCGTGTGTCTGTTGATGCCTTCATTCCCAGTTGTGAGTTGGACCTAGGACCCTTTGTTACTTCAGTTGACCTTCGAGTCATTCCTTTGGGCTCCTATGGAGTTGTGTTGGGGATGGATTGGCTATCATCTCACAACACTCGTGTAGATTGTCGTCTGAAGACAATAGAGTGTTTAGATGACCATGACAGGAAAGTGGGGATCGTTGGAGTTCAGCGATCGATATCCTTACATATGATTTCTGCTATGCAACTTAAGCGGTGTATGTGTCAAGGGTGTCAGCTTTTCGTAGTTTCTCTTGAGGATGTGGATGAGGAAGAGAGTCAAGAAATTGCTCTTGATGGTCACCCTATTCTTTGAGAGTATGCTGATGTGTTTCCTTTGGATATTCCCAGTATGCCTCTGAAGAGAGACATAGATTTTTGCATTGACTTGGTTCCTAGCGCGGAACCTATTTTGAGAGCACCATATTTGATGAATACTTAGGAGTTGAGTGAGTTGAAGTTGCAGGTGGAGGAATTGTTGGCCAAGGGGTTCATTCGTCCTAGTGTTTCTCCTTGGGGTGCGCCTGCTATCTTTGTTAAGAAGAATGATGGTTCTCTTTGGTTATGCATTGATTACTAATAGTTGAATAAGGTAACCATCAGGAATTGATATCCATTGCCTCAGATAGATGATCTTTTTGATCAGGTAAAGGGAGCCAAGGTGTTCTCTAAGATTGATCTGAAATTTGGGTATCATTAGTTGCACATTCATGATGCATACATTCATAGAATAGTGTTTTGTACTCGTTATGGTCACTATGAGTTCACAGTGGTGCCATTTGGGTTGACAAACACGCCTTTAGTTTTCATGAGCCTTATGAATGGGGTTTTTGCACCTACCTTGATCATTTTGTCTTTGTGTTCTTGGATGACATATTAATTTATTCTAGATCTATAGAAGAGCATGTGGTCCACTTGCGATAGGTATTGCAGTGCTTGAGGGAGAATCAGCTTTTTGCCAACTCGGTGAAGTGTGATTTCTTCCAGTCTGAGGTGAACTATCTTGGTCATATAGTTTTTGGAGAAGGTGTATCCATGGATCCTTCTAAGATCCAAGCCATTTTTGATTGGCCAGTGTCGACCAGTATTTCAGAGGTTCGAAGTTTCATGGGTTTGGTCGGATATTACCATTGTTTTGTTCAGAGTTTTTCTCGATAGGCCACCCGATTACTTCTTTTCAGAGGAAAGGGAAGAAGTTTGTTTGGTCAGAGCAGTGCGAGTCATCTTTTCGTACCTTGAAGGAACTCCTTGTTAGTGCTCTGATTTTGGCAGTCCCTAATCCATCCAAAGATTTTATGGTATGCACAGATGCCTCTTTAGAAAGTATAGGTGCAGAGATTATGCAGGATGGATGTGTAGTTTCCTATGAGTCTCATAAACTCAAGGATCACGAGTTGAACTATCCAGTTCATGACTCAGAGTTGGCAGTTGTAGTGCATGCATTGGTTAGATGGCAACATTTCCTATTGGGGCGTCAGTTTGAGCTACATAGTGACCACCATAGTTTACAGTATATTTTCATGTAGCCAAACTTGAATGCCCGACAATGAAGATGGATGGAATTCCTCTATGAGTATGATTTTGAGGTTTGATATATTCAGGGGAAAGAGAATGTAGTGGCAGATGCTTTGAGTTGTAGGTGGCATGAGGTTGCAGCATTGTCCCTTAGAGTGGACTTGAGAGATAATTCTTGGAGTTCTTCTTCAAGACACTTGGTATCAGGATGTTAGAGTCATGGCAGAGCCCAGAAGGCCATTGGAGGGTAGACATTCTGGATATAATCTTGAGTCAGATGGTCTTCTTTGACATCTTGGATGGATCTATGTACCTCCTTTGGAGGGTCTTCACATTTTGATCATGACTGAGGTCCATCGTGCACCTTATTCGGCACACCCTGGTGTCAAGAAGATGCATGCTGATCTTAGACAGATATATCATGGGCAGGTATGAAACGTGGCATTTCTGATTTTGTGTCGAAGTGTTTAGAATGTTAGCAGGTGAAAGCGGAGCATTAGCACCCTACAAGGCTTTTACAACCTAATTTGGTATCGGATTGGAAATGGGATATCATTTCCATGGATTTCATAGTAGGGTTGCCTGTTTCTTTGCGTCGGCATGATGCCATCATGGTCATTGTTGATAGATTGACCAAAGTTGCTCATTTTGTTCCTATTCGATCTTCTTATACAACAATAGTGGTGGCATGAGTCTTCTTGGAAGATGTGGTGAGATTGCATGGGATTCCAAGGCAGATGATTTCTGATAGAGACCCTGTCTTTACTTCAGCATTATGGACCTCACTTCAGCATGCTTTGGGGACCTAGTTGAACTTCATTTCAGGTTATCACCCAGAGACCGATGGTCAGACTGAGCGTGTGAATCGAGTCTTGGAGGACATGCTTGGCATGTATGTTTTGGATCAGCAGTCGTGCTGGGAGGAATATCTTTGCCTTGTGGATTTTGCGTATAATAATAGATATCATAGCTCTATAGGCATGTCTCCCTTCCAATAATTGTATGGTCATCCTTTTCGTACTCCTTTGAGTTGGGATCGGTTAGAGGATAGGGTGAGTTTAAGCCTGGATATGCTTCGTGAGATGGAGCAGCAGGTTGAGCAGATTCATGGGCATTTAGTTGCTACTCAAGATAGGCAGAAGAAGTATGCCGATGCACATAGAGTGGATCGTCAGTTTTTAGTTGGCGACCAAGTGTTCTTGAGAGTGCATCCGTAGAAGAGTTCGATCAGTTATGAAAAGGGTTCTAAGTTGGCGCCTCATTTTGTTGGCCCTTTTGAGATCCTTGAGAGGATAGGACTTGTTGCCTACCGTCTTGCATTGTCGCCGAGTCTATCTCACATCCATGATGTCTTTCATGTTTCAGTTCTGTGACCTTATCATCTTGATGCAACTCATGTTCTTGATTGGAATGATTTGTAGGTCGAGGAAGGGCAGCTTTCCATGGAGCCCGTGTGCATTCTTCAATGTCGGGATTTGAACCTCAGGGGTCATACCATCAACTAGGTAAGGGTCCTATGGGACCCAAGTGATGAGACCTCAGTGACATGGGAGGATGTAGCGAAGATGAGAGAGCTTTATTCTTACCTGTTCTAGGCTTCTAGGAGTAAGCCTAGTTTTGGGGGGGAGGATGTAGTACCCCTCCTCGATCAAACTCTTTTTGTATTTATGTTTGACTTTAGTTGACTATTCAGTGAAACATTATTGTATATTGATTCAGACTTTATGCGATGTTATTTCATGCTTTATCTAGATTTGTGGTGTATGCTTTTATGCAGTATCTCAGTGCTTATGATTAATGTTATTATATGGATCATTATCCTGGACTGACACTTTCACTCTATATATGCGATGTGTTATTTATATGTTGCGTGTTTGCAAGTGTATGGGATGCGAGGGGATGATTTTCCTTCACTCACTCTGATGAGATAGGGAACGCCACAATTCTCCTTCATCAATGTGCATGTCGTGCCTGTTTATATATATTTGTCTATATGCACGTATGGTTCCTTGGTGCAAGACATTACAGGTACTAGTACTGGGTAGGTACAGGGTATCAACTCCACCTGGTTTCACAGGTCTAAGCATGCCTTATATGTTTTATGGGAGTGGAGGAGATAGTTATTGGACCCTAGCTTGACTCGCTATTACACTCGTGTGAGTGTTGTCAGTCGGTTGTCTTTTCTATTTGACCAGTATGTGAGCTAGGGTGCTTTAATGCTTTCATCTTGTGAGTCATCATTTGATCATTCCTCGCTTTGCGTGTTTTTGTTTATTTAAATGGTTATTTGATTCAATGAATGGTGCTATTTTTATGTTGGCGTACTAATTACTCTCTTAAGTCTATTTATTTAATTAAATAAAAGAATTGCTAGAATGAAATGGTTAAAATGGTTTATTTTATTGTGCAATAGTTGTATTATTATTTTGTGAAAAGAAATAAGTATTTGCCTTGCCATTTAAATGTGGAATGATTATGTTGAAAGAAAGTATTATGAAAATAGAAAATAAAATAAATAACAATTTTCTTTTCCTTTTTCCTTCCCATTTGACTTTTCTATTTTATTTTGTTGCAAAAGAATTGTTTATGGAAAAAGGTAAATCTGATTGTTTTTACTTTTTAAATAGTTTAATTTGATTGATTGGAAAAACTTTTAACCTAGAAAGTTTAGGTTGAAATATATTTTTCCCATATATTCCTGGGAGTTCACAGGAAGAGGAGAGGCAAAATTTTGAAGGAAAAATTTGGAAAACCATTTTGGAAGAGGAGCTAGAGTTGGTTTTGGTTTGCAAGATTGGGATTCTTCCATCCATTTGCTTCTTGGTTTGCTTGAAGGTTGGATAACCTCTTCTTGTTTTGCAATTTAATTTTGAATGTTTTAGTTGCTTCTTGTGTGTTGGAAAAATTAAAAAAATCTCTTTGAAGATTTTTGTTGAATGTTGGATGGAATGGAATAGTAGTTGTTAATGATGATTTTTTTGAAGTCATAGAAAATGGGTGCATGTTGGAACTTGAAAATGGTTCATCTTTCTAATTGTTGTTTGTTATTTTCTCTTACAAAATCAAGTTCTTGAATTATCTCTTCTATTTATTATAGAAAGGAATAGATTTAGTTTGTTGTGTGTTTTCTAGTATCTATTTGCCCAAGATTTGGGGCTTATGTTGGCAAAATTTAGTTATTTGCCTCTTGCAAGATGCAAGGAAATCTTCCTATGTAATGGAAGTGAAGAAATTTATCATAATCCTTCTCCTATATTTTAAATTCTTCTATTGTTCCCCAAAATCTTTATGATAGGGGCTCTTGTGTGTTATTAATTTGCAAATTTATCCTTATTGAAAATAATCCTTTCATATTTTGGATTTTGGCACTGTGTATGTGCTCCTGTGAAAACGATGAACAAGGGATGTTTTAATGTTATGATTAAGTTGTTTTTAAAGAATTTTTATTAAATTAATTCACCCTTACCCACGTGGCTAGCTAGCCCCACCACGTGGGATGGTAGTTGCTTGCTACCGCGGTAGCAGCACTACCAGTCAACATGACTGCTATCGGTCGGTAATAGTACTAACGATCGATAGTGGCTGCCACCGGCGATAGTGCCTTCTACTAGTGGTAGTAGCACTACCGGAGGGTAGTGTCTGCTGCTACTGGCGGCAACACTACCGCGGGTAGGGCCTTCGCCCACCGCGTGCCCTTTTACCCTTCGTGACACAATTTAATGTGCGGTTGATTATTTTTGCTAAATGCGATAAATTTTAAGATAGTTTAAATTTTATGTTAAATGGTAATTTATAATTTGATTTTTTTATATGTTGGTTTTTAATATTTATTTAATAGATTTATTTATTGAAAATCAAGGCTTGGGATTTTAATTCAAACAGTTAAATTTGGATGTATTTTTGGAAATAGATCATATGTTTATTATAATTCATCTTTTTATTTGGTTGAATATTTAATATGGATTTTATTCTATGTTGGAATGTTGAATTTGGAAATTATATAGAAATGAATGACGTTTTTGAATGATGCATTAAATGAAGGGTGTTTTTATTGAATTTTCAATCAATGAATTCACAAGTGTTTATGATGCTGATTTTCTCAAAGATTGTCTGAGTGGGGACTTAGTGAAATTAGCCTTTCTTGCAAAGAGTATTATTTGTGTTTATTTCTCATCTTTGATTCAGTCATCCTATTGTGGCGTATTTGATTATTTTTGACCAAGTGATAAATGATGACCTCGTTGTCTTAACCATGTAGTGTTTTTCCTTATGGTTAACCAAGAGTTCGTATGTCTTTGTTTTGATGACTTGTATTTGGATAGTGGTGTTATGGTTGTCTGCTTCACCATAGGGTCCTCGTGCAGTGACCATGTTTGTTTAGTGTCCTTTGAGAGAGTGGCTTTTCGAGTGGGGGCTGCGCCTGAAGTGGATGGCAGGATAATCCCTCAAAAGTCAGATAATAAGTGATAACCTAATAATTTGATTAGGAGATGGGTATTTTATAACATTATATAAGATATTGTACCACTCGCATGGTTGAGTGCTCGTACAGGCTCAAGATGCAGTAGGAAGGCCTGGAATGGCAAACTGACCACCTTTTCTTCACGAAGGGTAGGTAGGGTCCACATGAGACTTAGATGGAGCTAGAGGTTTGGGAAAGGTTACCATGATAACCTAGGATGGGGGTCAAGACCTATGGAGGCCTACCATGGTAACCATCATAAGCTATGCGATGACACTCTCTCTTTGGGGTCACTTGTGTATTGTGATGTCGAGTCACTTGTGTATTGTGATGTTGAGTCACTTGAGTATTGTGATGTTGAGTCACCTGGAATATTGTGGAGTCATATTGTACTATCATGGGTCGTATTGTTCTGTCGACCATGTCATGCTTATTCTTGCTTGAGGGTCCTCTGCTATCTCCTAGTACGGTGGGGTGATTCTTGTTTTGGATCACATGGTCGGGTGGTAGTGCCACTTCCCATCAGATATTCTTGTTCGTACCTTCATGTGAGGACTGGATTCACAGGTGTTCCTTTGGTTTGTAACTCATGCTCTATCTCATGTTGGAGATTATTATTCTTTGGAGACCTATGTGGTCATTTGTATAAATGAATTTATGTAACCTTGTAATTTGGTTAAGTTGTAAACCTTATATGTATATTGAGAGCCATGTATTGGAAGATCAATGTAATGCTAAGTTTTGGATGTTATTTATCAACTTTCCATTTGATTAGAGTAAATGCTTTATTGAAGAGAAATTATATTGTATCCTTTCAATCTTTCAATGGTGTATCTGTTATTGCATATGGCTTATTATGTTCCTTGAGTAATTGATGGTTAATTGGATTAATCATAATTATGGAATTTAACTTTTAGTTTTATTCTTTGTTGGTAACCCTTTAGGAATTCCGGTGTAAGTCTTCCACTTGTGATATTATAGTGCTATTGTAGTAATTAATGCACTTAATATTATTTATACTTTTTAAAAAAAAATTATTTCACCCTTAGTTGTGGTTATTCCTTTGGGGTTCCTAGCGGGGCATTACAACAACAATCCCAAATTGATAGTTCATAGTTGAAAATGCAACTAGGAGGCATGATATATATTCCCTCTAGCTTGAGATGTCTATATAGTCCTATGTTGATGCCTTAAGGTAGAAAAGAAGAAGGATAAACACCTTCATCACCAAGGAGATATCCTTTAGGAAAGAATATTCATTCCATCCAAGTCAAAGAAGACATATCTATTTTGAGGCAAGGAAGAGATAATTACATAAAAGAGATATCTTGCAACAAGTGTAAATGGACCCTTTCAAATAAGGGTTCCATGATTAATAAAGGAGGAAGAAATATTTTCATATTGATATCTGCCTCCAAGAGTAGAGGATAAGGACATCAATTTCTTAACTTGTAACTCTTGAAATGTCGGGTTAGGGTAAAGTCTTGTTCAACAGAATGGAAAAAATTTCATTTATTAACTAAAAGTATAACTACTAGCAAATAGGATAAGGATCTTCCAAAAGTTCATTATGACCATAGGTGCTAGTAGACATTAAACAGATGGGTTTCCTAGTGGGTTACTATCCTAAGATGGTCATTATGACTATTGGCATCGATAGACGTTCTAGGTAGATGGCTTGTTTAGTGGGTTACCATCCTAAGATGGCCATTATGACCATTGGTGTTAGTAGACATTAAGCAGATGGATTTTATAGTGGGGTTGCTATCCTAATATGGTCATTATAACTATTGGTGTTAGTAGAAATTATGCAAATGGCTTGTCTAGTTTGTTGACAACCAATGAGTTAGTTGGACTCACGAATTGAATGTACAAGTTGAGCAAGGGTGGCATATATTGACGATGTATAAATCGCGCTTACAACTTTTAAACCTTAGCCAAGGTGGCATAGTGCTTTGCATGCGACCTTCAATTCACATGAATCAAATACACTTACTAGCCAGATGGTCATCCTAGTTAGGAGCAACCTATAGTGTACGACCAACTAGTAAAGTGTAGATTCTAAGCATATAGCTGATTTTGGTGTGTCCAAACCAAATTTATAGAGAAGATTGAATTTGGATAAGTTTTCTTAGTTTTTTAAAATGGCTTGTAATTGTTTCTTGTAACTTGTTATGGTTGTAGCAATTGTGATTAAATATTAAATGCAAGAAGTTCTAGCAAGTTTTATTTAAGATTTGAATGATTTTTCATGTATTTTTGTTCTTACTCACATTCATGCATTAGTAATTTAAAAAGTTGAAGGGTATGATTTTATTGTTGCAACAATTGACAATCCTTTTGGATTTCTCAATTGTTGAAATGCATCAAATGGTATTAGAGTAGGAGATTTTGTTGGGTTGTGTTGCAATGGGAATGTATGTAGATTTTATTATTTAGATGTGGATGAGATAAATTTATTTGCTTGAATGAGTGTGAGAAAAAGAGTTTCATATTTGAGGGTTTTCCCTTCAACAAGGATAAAAATGGGTAGAAGGTGTGATAACTTGCTCCAGATTTGAAAGTGGGTAGAGGGGCTTTTGAGATTATATTTTACAGATTCATTTTTTGGTAGAGGATAATTATTGAATGTGAGTTTTTTTGCAAGTGAGAGATAGACCTGTGACTATAGAGGGTTGATGCCCTAAAATGAAAGAGGTTTTTGCAAGGACTTACAACTATAGAGGGACTTGTCAGTCTTTGAAGATGTCTTATAAGAAGAGGACAAGATGGGTAATTAGAAGACCTCTAAGGATTTTACCTTTGGAAGAATCCGAAGAAAAGAGGTTTACAAAATTTATTATTAAAGAACTAAAGAAGATCGAGGCTATATTAGAGGTGATAGAGATGGAGTATGGTGAAGAATAAAATATGTAAAGTTGAAAGGAATTATGAGAGGGTGGAATGCTATCCAAAAGAAGGAAAGTGCTAGATATCTATCATAAAATAGAGAGATCCATTATAGAGGGCAGCAAGGAGAAAGGTGAAAAGATGCATTAGTATAATCCATTGATGGAACAATTATGGAAGAAAGAAAATGTGAAAGAAGTCCATGAAATTGAAATTGAAGGAAGGAAAGAAAGGAAGAGACACATAAAGAAAGAGGAGAAAAGGGAGATAATAAATTTATTTGAAGGAGAGGTTAAAGAGGAAATGAATATGGAAGAGGATGAATCCCAATTTTTATGTGCTAACATTGCTTTGAATGCAGGTAGAATAAAGGATGTAGCCAAGCTTCATGTACATGACATTAAAAAAGAGATCCACATGTAATGGAATAAAGGAGAAGATTGTGAAAATAACAATTTTGTAGCTCTAGCATGTCATTTCGAGGGTAGTAATGAGGTAAAAATCAGATTTGTAACAATAAAAGTGGAAGAAATTGAGGATATAATTTATGTAGAAGAAATATTTCACAATGAAAAGGTTGGGATAAGAGTAGAAAAATAAGAAGATACCTAGGTAATAGGTCCATTTTTTGAAATGCATGAGAGTGAGTTTAATGTTAAGCTATTTGAAATGGAAGAAATTATGTTTGTGGATTTAGAAAAAGATGAAAATGGTAGTGTTGTAGAACATAACAATGAAGTTATAAAGGTGAAGAATAGTAGAGTTATAACAAAGAATGACGTCAAGGTAAGATCTTATTCTTATAAAAAATTTGTTGTTTTTTATTCACATGCAAATGATGAGGTTGAAAAGGGATTATATGAAGAAATTAGAAGAGATGTTGCAGAAAAGAGGAAAGGTGATTTTTTAAAAGTAAATGTCAAATTTTCAAATTTTGTTGACATAGGCTTTGAAGTTAATTCATATTTTAAAAAAATGTGTAAAGAATATGGAGAAAGATGAGTAGTTAGGTGTAGCAACCATAAGTTCCAAGATTAATTACAAATAGATTCTATTAATTTTGATGAACTAAAAGAAGAACCTAATGAAGGAGAAATAGGTGATAAAGATGTAGAGTTTGTTGATTTCCATAAACTTCTTGTAGCTAATTTATATGAAAGTGTTGAAGATGGTAAGAATGGGTGAGAAGAAGAATATTGGTAGGAGATATAATAGGTTAGATTTAATTTCTTGAGATGGAGAAATAGAAGAAAGATGAAGGGACGGAGACATAGAAAGGTGCAGAGTAAGGTGAAGAAAAAGAAAGGGCAAGAGGATAAGGAAAAATGATGGATGAAGAACATGCATGGCATTTTCAAATGTACATGAGTCCAAATCATGAAATATTTCTTCTCACCCAGGGTTTTTGATACAGGAGCACCCCAAGTTGCAAAGAACTGAAAATTTTAAGTTGTTGGAAAGAGGGAGTCCAAGAACCTAGTGTTCAGAATTGACTTTTTTGGAATTTTGGCTTGATTTTTTATATGTTATTCTTAGTAGATAAATTATAATCCACTTTTATTCCTATATAGGAAGGTGGGAAATCTTGAATTTCAAGTTTTTAGAGCAATCTAAAGATGTTTGCACATTCAAATTAAACTCTGAAATGTGGTTTGTTACCAATTTTTAGTGCCCTTTTGTGAATGGCTTTAGGCACTCTTTGAACATTTGCAACAAATTGAAATTAAATTTGTAATCTTAAAAGGTTTATTTATTTTGAATGCTACAAAGATAATATTTTAAAATCTTATTTCATAATTTAGTCTTCTAAAAAAATGAAGGGAATAAAACCCAACACCCATGCTTGGAGTGGTGCATTTTACTTCCCGAAGACCTTTTTAAATTAAAATTGGATTCCTATTATGAGCCCTGACTGACTCAAGTGCCTAAAAATGGAGAGAATGGAAGGAGTGATTAGCTAACTGGGTGAGGGTTATAGGAGGAATCTTCCTAACATTCTAAAAAGACTAGATTGTAGAATTACCATGCATATAAGTGAAGGAAAGAGGAGAAGGCATTACTAGTCCAAAGAAGAAATGAAACAACTTAATTGGGGAGAGGAGTGATTTATTAGAAGTGGAAAATAGGGAAAGGAGAAGTGTAAAAGGTAGGACCAAGAACTTGGGTTCTAGGAGGAGTATATAGAAAGACAAAGGAGTAAATTTTGGGTTACCTATAGATTTTGTGTGTCCAAACCATATTTGTAGAGAGGTTTGAAGTTGGATAAGTTTGCATAGTTTTTGAAAATGGCTTGTAATTGTTTCATGTAGCTTGTTTTGGTTGTAAAAATTGTGATTAAATATTCAATGCAAGAAGGTCCAAAAAGTTTTATTTTAGATTTGAATTCTTTTTCATGGATTTTTATTCTTGTTCACATTGAATGCATTAGTATTTTAAAAAGTTAAAGGGTTTGATTTTATTGTTGCAACAATTGGCAATCCTTTTGGATTTCTCTATTGTTGAGATGCATCAAATAGTAAATCAAAGTAGGATATTTTGTTGGGTTGTGTTGCAATATGAATGTGTGCAGATATTGTGGCCTATATGTGGATGAGATAAATTTATTTTCTTGAATGACTATGAGGAGAAGAGTTTCAGATTTGAAGGTTTTTCCTCCAACAAGGATAAAGCTAGGTAGAAGGTGTGATAACTTCCTCCGGATTTGAAAGTGGGTGGAGGGGGTTTTGAAATTACATTTAGAGTCATTGTTGGGTAGAGGATAATTCTTGAATGTGAATTTTGTTGTAGTTGAGAGATAGCCCCGTGACTAACAAAGGGTTGATACTCTTAAACGAGACAGGTTTTTGCAAGGAGGACTTGTAATTGTATAGATATACTTGTTTGTCTTTAAAGATGTCTTCTAAGAAGTGGACAAGATGGGTCATTAGAAGACCTGTGAGGATTTTACCTTTGGAAGAATGGATAAAAAAGAGTTTTGCAAAATTTATTATTGAAGAACTAAATAAGATCGAGACTAGATTGAAGTTTATAGAGATGGAGTACAGAAAAGAATTTGAAGAGGCTAAAAGAAAGCATGAACATAGATTACATGAATAGAGTGTGGTGAATCATGAAAGATGTAAAGCTGAAATGCATTATGAGAGGGTGGAATGTTATCCAATATAAGAAAAAGTGCTAGATATGATAATAAATTATGGAGAAAGTCAAGAAGCAAAATAGAAAATTTTATATGTACAATAATATTGCTTCTCTTGTTCCATTTCCCTCATAATATGAATTGCATCCATATATGTAGGGTTCTCAAATCGTATTTTATAGGCAACTCCCCAAACAACTTTCCTATTAAAATATTGAGTTTTTTTTTTTTTTTTTTAAATTCGAAGGGTATCCCTTTACGAGGCGAGCGGTGAGGTGAGACTAGCCCCTACGACCATGAGATAACCAACACTACCCCCAAGTGTCTGTGACGGGGTAATTTCAGGCTAGAGAATCAAACCCAAGACCTCAGGCATGAACACCCAAGACTTGACCAACTCTACTAACCCATGGGGGCAATATTGAGTTGTTTTTAACAACTCAATATGTACCACTATTATGATAACCTATTTTTACAAACTATAATAAATTATTTTATGCATCATATGATGCAATATTCCTAAAAAACATCTTTTAGAAATACAGAGATCCAATATAGAGTGCAACAAGGGGAATGTTCCTTGCACCAACAATCTACAATTCTTTTGGTGCCAACAGTGATACGGTCTATACAAATCTGTGTTGTATGAATTTTCTATAGGTGTACTAACAAAATTTATGGCAACTGGTTCAAAAATTCTTGTAAGGTTTGAGGCAAAAGTATTTGATTTCAATGATTTGATAGTTGATATTTGGGTTCTCAAGCCTTTTTGATATGATGGGAAGGTTTCTTATGGTCCAAAATATTCCAAAATTCTAGGTACCTTTTGGATATGGCATGCACCTCCTAACTTGAAATCCTCATAGACCTGGGCCCATATATCTAATTTGAATAAAACAAAAGGAAAAAAATGACCTTCTTAAATGTTCTGAATTTAATGCTAAGGTCCAATTTTAAGAAAAATGCACCCAACAACATCTCAATCCTATTTACCTTCTATATTTGAGAAGGGGCTTGTAGATCTAAAGCATTGATACCATGTCAATGTCACCAATAGACTCAATCCCCCAATGTCACTTGCAAAACCAAAAGATGCTTTCCACAAGAGAGTAGAAAGAGTAAATATATTTCTTGATTATGGGTAGAATGGATTACATTGATGATGGACTTCATCACAATATGTACATATGATTCCTTTCTTATATAAGTAAGGTTAAGAGATAGGATTAGGCAAGATTTAGAAAAGTGTCTTAATCCAATAACATGAGATATAACTAACATGACAAACATTAAATGACATTGGACACAAGAAGTAAATGTCAAGATAAGATAAGATGACAACTAACTTCTAGAAAGATGTATAATTTATTAAATAATTTATTTAGTTATGATATTTTTTTCTATTTTTTAGTGAACATAAGTTTTTAACTAGAGATAAGGGTCATTGCTCAATACACATGGAAATTTTTAAAATTAATCTACACACCCAATATTGATGTCCTTGAACTTTTATATAAAAAATACCAAAAAGTTATGCAGTATGGAGTAAGATCACCCTAATTTATAATTAAAGAAGATTAAAAAAATGATAATAAATAAAATAAAGAACAAAATATCATGAAACAAATATGCATGCACTATATATTAGTATTAGGGATATGTATTCATGAAGTTATTATTTTATATTATTACTAATAAAATTTATGTGTTATGTAATAAATGTCACTCATTAAAAATAATATAAAGTGTAGACACCTAATTGTCATATTTATTTATTTAATTATTTTATCCTAAGTCTTCTATTAATTAAATAAATTCTTATTTATTTAATTAATTCATTAATCCTCTTCTAAGACTTTCCTCATTTAAATAAATACTTTTATTTATTTAAATTGTCCTTTTATTAAATTAAATAAATATTTTATTTATTTAATCAGCCCCACTTCCTCTATTTATTAAAAAAATCTGTATTTATTTAATTAATTCATTAGCTTTTTCCTCTATGACACATGCCATTTATTTTTTAATTTTCCTCTCCCTACCCTCTTATCATTTTATTATTTCTTATACCTACCCTTTAATCCTAGCTGACCATTTATCCTCTTTGCCTCTTAATATTATCCCTCCATTTTCCTAAAGTGTCTTATATATAAGAGGATACTCTCCTTCATTATCGACCCTAATCAGCTAATCAACCCTTATGCAATCAAGTCGTCTTGTGATCAAGCTACTTCAACCACAATACCACAATATGTTCTTTGTTGAGCTCTTGTGCACACATAAAATTTGAGAGAAAATATAATAAACAAGATCAATGGAGATAGGAGACAAGGGAGATTGAAACCCTACTTGACATGTGAATGGTAATATTGTTTTATTTTGTTGATTTACATGATCTTAGGTATCTCGATTGGTATTGGTGAATGTTTCATTGTAGGACTTAGATTGTTTGTGGTTGAATCTTTGAGGTCTTATGATAGCTTATTATCATCACTTTTCACCACATACATAAAGTATTAAAAAAGTTATTAAAAATACTTTAAAAATGATAAATTAATTTTTAATTATAAAATATATTTAGAGTCTGCATAAAATCGAAAAATAACTAATTCATATCATCTTCAAATCATTAATGGTTTTCTTGCTATAGGTGACAACGAGTGAAATTTGGTTAATGTTGTTAATTTCAATGTCCCACTAAGGTCAAAGAGTAAGACTCACTACTGTGGGATCACTTTTATGGATTTTAGTGTTGGGCTTCTTAATAATGGTAAACAAGTAATTTTGGTAGTTGTTGATCATCTAAGTATGTTTTTATTTGTGCCTTACACCAACCTTACATAGCTATTGTCATAACACTTATTGGATAATATTCAAGATTCATAGTATGCCCTAATCCATTATCAATATAATTGTCATCTGACTTTCTTAAGAAGTATTTTGCAAGTATTTACTTGTTGGGAACTCAATCAAACAAGAGTTCATCTTGTCATTCTCATATAGTGACCAGATTATAGTTGTAAATGCTTAGAAGCTTACCTAAGATGTCTTGTGTCAAAGAAACAAGGGCAATCCAAGATAGGTAGTTCCCACTAGCAAAATAATGATACAATACCACTTATCACATTGCATTCAAGATGAATCCATATGAAGCTCACCATGTTAAGAAACTTTTGAGGGTTCTTAATGATATTTTACTACAAGCATAGAAATGTATGAGGCAATAAGTAGATAACTATAGGTTTGGGTGTATCTTGAAGTTGGTGATTGGATCTTTTGGCATCTCTAGCATTACAAGTAATCGTCCTTATGCAACAAAGTGGGTCATAATTTGGCTCCAAAAATTTATGGCCCTTACTAGGAGATGCAATACATAGGCAAGGCAACATATAATATTGAATTTCCTTCCTTTCTAAAGATTTGCCTAGTTTTTCATGTCTCTTTCCTCAAGAGAGTTATTGGGTATACTTTAGATGTCCTACTAGAACTTCTCACATTGAGTGAGGAATCTATCTATTTGGAACTAGAGGTGATCTTGTATAAGTATGCAAATAAACTTCAGGCTCATATTATTGAAGAGGTTTAATACAATAAAGAGGTTTTCAAACTAAAAGTATCGTGTTCAAGCTAGCCACCATTCTATTCAATCTTTTTTATGTCAAATTTTAAGGAAAAATATTTTTTTCTATTTGGGGGTGGGGAGGGGGAGGATGTTATGAAACTTATTCTCAAATATGTATTGGGTACTAATTAATATTAGATTTGATTCATATATTTTTTAAGTCACCCATATGATGATTTTGAATATGAATATTTATCCTACATGAATGGTAGTTGTTGCCTTTGGAAAGATTTTATACATTGTAATGACTTACCAAGTGTAAATTTTTTTGAATATTGTGACAAAATTTTATGATGTATTGGGAGGGTGGCCCCTTAAAAGTGGCACTACAAATATAATATAGAATCTTTCTATTTTATTCTTTATTTAAATATCTATATACTTAGGGGTATTGTTTTTATTAAATTTATAAGTTTTTCACACCTTCAAATATGCATCCTTCTAATTCCCCTTTAAAAATAGGAACATGTGTGGAAATTAGTTAGTTCTAGAAGGACCCCCTTAAGAACATAAACATGTGTCCAAATTAGGTAAATCTAAAAGGACCCCCTTAAGATCATAAAAATGTATTTAAAATAGTGTAAATTGAGAGAGAAAAGTATAAGGGTGTGCCTTCTAACACTTACTCTATTTTACTTGATTATTATTTTAAAATTTTAAACTTACTAGGCAAATCACTCGCATCAAACTATAAAAAACTTAACACTTTTTCTTGACATAAGTTATAATCCAATTTAAATAAATTAAAAATTTATTAAAAAGATAAAAATTTACAAATATAGACATACTGTTAACCAAAATTTAGAGAAAATATTAAAACTTCTAGACAAATAATAGAATATGTAAACTTAAAATTAGTTATCAAGTAGTGAAGATCATTAGTACTCTTGAGTGCATTTGTGCATCTTGTAGTAAAAAAAGTCCCATTCCATGGATAACTACACAAATAAGCTAATAATTGAATTGTAATGCTTTAGAGATAAAAGGTTCTAGCATTTTGATGAGTTTTTTACTATTTCTTTTAGCAAATTAGTTTTCTTCTTCTACGTCTCTTTTTAAAGTGGAGAACCTAGATAGTAGATTGAGGGGCATGAAGGGTGAAATAGTGGATACAATAAATTGGTCACCCCCTATCTTATGTAGAGGATCTCAAGGTTAAGAGAACAAGGTCAAGCATAGTTAGAGTTCAAAGGAAGGACATGAGTTATAGCTGATTTTGGAACACCTAACATAAATAAGTAAACTAGGGATTCCTAGAGAGGTTTTCTAAAAGGCCATGGGTCTAGAACATTTAGAAAGTACATTTATTATTAAAAATGGTAGATCACTTACCTAAAGTTGAATTGGGTTAAAATGATGCAATAGTTAGTTAAAATTGTACACTTTGATTAGTAAGTTCAATGGTTTTTGGCAGAATTTGAAGAGTTTGCTTGACTATTCTTGTGAGTTATGGAAATCATTAATGACTTGGAAAGAGTTGCCATATTTTATTGTGCATATATGGTTTCTTTATTATCATGCTTGAATCATAAGAAGACAAAAAAATGCTTCTTAGTTAAGGTTATGGTTTTGGGATCATTACTTTTTGAGCTTGAAACCTTGGTATCAATTCTTCTAGCCCCTTCATGATTCTTTTTCTATAGTTCCTATTTGGGTGCATCTTTTGTATTTATATGTATAATTTTGGTGTGTTTCTAGAATAAGAATAATTAGAAATAAGCTTGAGGGAAGTTTTAGATGTATCTTTTGAAACTTTTGTGTATTTCCATACTATTCGTGCTTAAATTACTGTTTAAATGGATTTGGATAAGGGGTCATGAAAAGTCATCATTTTGAAAAAGGATGGTAGATTTTAGTCACAAATTTTGGACAATGTGAAAGATTAGTTCACAAGGAACTCTTCTTCAGAAAGCCAATTGGTGGCATGAGGCACAGTCATGTCATCACACAACTTCTCCAAATAAGAAAAAATTTATTGAAGAATTTTTGTTCCACCTTAATTTCTAAGAATGGAGAAATAGACAATCAACCATTTTAATTGCTCAATGAGAATTTGATGAATGATGTAACTCCACCCAAGATTCCAAGGGAGTTGACCAAACTCCCTTTATCATGAAGGTGGGAGAATCTTTCTTCTGAAACATTCATTATTAACTTGTAGATAACTAAAAGAAAACTCTCGACAAAAAATTAGAAACAATAATTCATAAGAAAAATCTTGAATACTCTACTATCATTCAAAAATAAATAAATAAATAAATGCCTATAGAATTTTTTTATTTTTAAGATTCTAACATTTAAGTGAAGTTGCTGTTTTCCTTAAATGCTTGGCTATCCAGTTAGATTGATGTCATTTTCATAAAAAATGCTTTAAAGCATAAGCATCACTAAGAATCAACACAAAACACAAGGGAAAGGAACCGTGTCCAATTTAAATAAGTATGGCTTGACTCAATCATACTATTCAACATAATCTATAATGCACTAAAGTCAAGCAGATATTTCATGTGTTATATATAAATAACTAAAGTCTACTTACAATTGCAACGTGAGAAATTTGTGAGGCCACAAGGATACCACAATGGTTCCTCTATGAGTTATCCCTTACCTATCAAATTTGATCAATACTTACGTATGCACCACCCTTCCACGCTGCTGTGTCTCATCTCATTCAACGAAGGTTCTTGAAACTCATATAAGCTGTATATTCTCCTCGACTTGCCCACTGCTCATTTATTAGTTCCTGCCTGCAGGTACTATAGGGGAGGCATAACATTTAAACAGTGATTAATCTATTGCCACTGAGCCAATCAAATTGTCCAGATCTTTCATGAAAAACTATTTTCAAAGATGTTTTCGGTATAAGATGCATATTATTTATGCAACATTTTTATATAATGTATTTTGGCGGCCCGTGATTGGCCCTTCAGATGGCTGCTAGAGGAATTCACAACTTCCGATGCTAGGACTGACAAAATAATGGTCTCGGGGTATCTCGGGGTATTCGTTTCTCATAATCGTCATCCGTGCAGGAGGCTACAGCGCAAGAATTGTTAAAAATGAACAGTTGGCATTTGGGGTTTTATATCTGGGCATTGATGAATATGGCACCTGTAGTCTCTTGAATTGCGCTGTCATTTTGTAATACCGCTTTTGCTTTATTAGTTTCAGCCCATTTTACAAACCCTAACGATTTGCAGTGGCAAGAAACTTTTTCTACTAGGTGTGATCTCTTCCAGCCTCACTTGAAACACCATCTTTAACGGATCCTCTTGTGATTCTACACATCCTCCATTGGCACAGGCAATAGGGAGCCATTTGTTCCTGCATTACTTCCTCTGCTTCGAATCATCATAAATGAATTTGAAACCATTTGTGTCTTCTTTCTCAATAGGTTGGCTGCCTATCACCATAGCAATTCAAATTTTAAAAACCGCTCGACAGAGGTCTTACTCATAAATTCAGTTTCGTTTATATACATTTTTAAGAAACCTCTGGTATGGTCTATATGAATCTCATGTACCCAGCAAAAGCATTTTCTCAAGACACCTTAGTCCCTCACATCCATTCTCTATTCCTGTGAAGTCCATTTTGATAGGCAAAGATGATACAGAGCTCAAAATAGGGAAACCATAATTTAGCTGCTCCATTTAATGTCTAGACTTAAAGAATAAGCTTTGGATCAAATAAGCATCAGCTGCGAGCTTGATAGGATAGACTTCAAAGATTTCGGAGGCAACTTTAAGTATCTGTTCTCCACGTCTTAAAAGTACATCTGAGTATAAGGTAAGGAGAAGCTTTCCCCTATCTATTGTGAGAACCATGATCATTAAAGGAAACTCTAAAATTTAGTTGGTCATTGTAATGCCCTGCATCAACATTAGTTGAAAATGCCTTCTCTGTTTGGCCTAATAATCTGTTCTCCACGTCTCAAAAGTACATTTGAGTATAAGGTGAGAACGAGATTTTCCCTATCTGTTTTGAGAGCCATGATCATGAAAGAAAACTCTAGAATTTGGTTGGTCATTGTAATGCTCTGCATCATCAGTAGTTAAAAATTTCCACTCTGTTTGGCCTATGTTTTCTGTAGTGGCTTTTGAAATCTGACAAAAGATACTCGTCACAGTACTGTTTTCTCAGGCATAAAGGTTCACGATTTCTAGCATTAATCCGTGCTTATTTAATCATTAGTAGTAGAAATAATTTCATTGATATGATTAGAAATGCTATACCTCCTAATTCTCTCCAATCTACTCAAAGATTAGTCTTCAGAAATTTTTAAGTTTAGGGGACTTCAAATTCTGAATTTTAGGACAGAACGGATATTCAAATTCACTTGCTAGACCTAATTATTATTGTGACTATCACTTAAAAGGCTTTGTATAAAGGCATCACGGTCTTCCATGGAACCCTGCCCTAATTTTTTCTGATGAAACCCGCATTGTTAGTAAATAAAAAATCATTAGTATGGAGACAAATATGTACAATTACAGTTGGGAATAGTTCAATAGCAACTCTGCCAGAAAATCAGATGACATTGCTTCTGGCTACATCACTGGCATACAAATTTTTTTTGCAATGTAATTGAAGTTGTTACAGAATCTCCATGTGAAAAATGCACCAGAGAAACTCGGGGAAATCTGAGTTACAAGCATCTCCAGGAAGACTGATCACAATGATCTTTTGAAATTTTGTTTAAGGATGCCCATTACAACCTAGTAAAGGTGATGAAGATGTAAATCATGACCAGGTACCGATGATAGAGCTTTGTGGTGAAATTCCAAAAAAATATGTACCATATGTTTTTTGTACATAAATCTTTGTGGGATGAAGGTATCTTGTCTCAGTTGACAATTCACCATTCAAATTGCAAATCATTCGATTGTTTTACTTTTCTCTTTTATAAATGTTTGCTTGTCTACTGAGTGAATTTTGACCCCATTTGAAATCTTTTCTCGATTCCACTCATGGATCTTTTTTTCAACTTGGATTTCAAATGCAGTTAAAAATAGTCTCCGAATGAATAGTATAAACTAGAAACATCACTTGTACCGACCAGGATTTTGGATATGTACAAATATGGCCACGGATGTAAAATCAAGAATTGCCTCAAATGACTTCCCTCAAATGCAATTCTAGTGTACGATGACTTTTCTTTATAATACAATTGTGAATTCAAATCCAGCCTAGCAATTCTTTCTGAGTGGATTGCACTCTTATAGTTATTGAATCATAGAAATGCTAATTTGTTGATAAAAATATGATCTCTGAGATGATTATCAGGAAAGCAATGTAGTGTCTTAAATGTGAAGGACTTATCTTCTGTACCACTTATTACTTTGAGTTGGTTTAACATATGGTGCTGTTGGACAAATCAGTGCATGCAATGTTTTCCAGTGATCAAATTTCTTTGTTAATGTTATGTTCCCACCATAAGACTTTCTCATTTGGTCTGAAGTTGTTATGTTCCTACCATAAGACTTTCTCATTTCGTCTGAAGTTGTTATGTTCCTACCATAAGACTTTCTCATTTCGTCTGAAGCTAGCATGAGCATAGAGCGTGCTAGTTTAATAAGCAATGTTAGATTAATTGAATTGGCTTCTGATAAGAGAATAATGTATGGAACAATGATTTAATTTATTGGAAAAAAATTTAAAAGAAGAGTTTGCATATCTATGTTATCCAGATTTTATGTAACAATCATTTAAAATAAACTGGGGGGTTGTTCAGCCTGGAAATATTGGTGGTGTTAGTTTTAGTTTGATGCTTTCTTAAAATCTAATTTTAATAGTTGGTAGCTATTAATTTTAAACTCAATTGTGTAGGAATTGTTTGTCTCTTAAGTATGTAATCTTTTCAAGTAAAATTTAATAGACAATTTGATTTATAAACCAATAGCAGCTCATCTCCCTCTACACAGCAATCATAAAGCTTAACAAGATCTGGATGTTGGGCTAAGATCTGGATGTTGGGCTACAGAAATTAGTCCTATTTCATTCCGAAACTCTCGATTTTCCTCTTTGAAATAAGCTGATAACTACTTTATTGCAGAGATGTGTAGCCATGAATACAAAACCATTTTACAGTTTTTCATTGTTCGAAACATTGACCAGCTCTTTTATGCAAACTCATTCCCTGCATCTCTGGGCAGGAACTTCTTGTTCTATATATACGTAGTGTGTAACTACAAGATTTTCTCATAACTACTTGATTAGTATTCCCTAGATATTATAACTGGTAATTCCAGAGTTTCAAAAGAAGTTTGTTTCACAATGGCTGAAAAGCATAGATGCCAAAGCCGCGAGGTGGAAGATGGATGGGTCTGTATGGTAGTCTGTGGGGTGAATGAAGCAATGTTTTCAGAAGATAATTCTGCTAAGGTTCATCAGCATAGAAATCCAATTTGTAATCTAGAAGACGACAATATGTATAAGGTGGAAGATGGATGGATGTCTATGGCGGTTCGTGAGGTGAACGAAGGGTATTTTTCAAACGACAATTTTACCGTGGTTGATAAGCATAGAAATTCAAGTTGTGGTCTAGAAGATGGAAACATGTATAAGGTGGAAGATGGAATGATGTGTATGGCGGCTCGTGGGAGGAATGAAGGGAAATTTTCAGAAGACAATTCTACAGTGGCTGATAAGCATAGAAATCCAAGTTGTGATTTGGAAGATGCAAGGATGTATGAGGTGGAAGATGAATGGATGTATATGGCAGCTCGTGGGGTGAACGAAGGGAAATTTTCAAAAGACAATTCTACAGTGGTTGATAAGTATAGAAACCCAAGTTGTGATTTGGAAGATGGAAGAATGTATGAAGTGGGAAATGGATGGATGTAACCCAAGTTGTGATTTGGAAGATGGAAGAATGTGATTTGGAAGATGGAAGAATGTATGAAGTGGGAAATGGATGGATGTATATCCCAACCTATGGGATGAATGAAGCAAAAAAACAAAAACAAAGATAATTCTACAATGGTTGTTAGGCATAGAAACCAGAGTTGAGATCTAAAAGATGGATAGATGTATTTGGTGGATAGTGGGGTGAACAAACTATCCATTGTGGTAGAAGAACCACAAGTAGCTACAATTAAGGAGACAAATTTGGATGTTAGAAGCATGAAAATCAAATAAGTGGCTAAGCTTTCGCCCACTTAATAAAAGGCATGTGATTTCAAGTTAAGAAAAGAGTGAAAGTGTATATTTCACACTTACAATATTTGTGTACGTGTTAAGTTTAATAAAAGATTGAAAATTGCATATTTCACATATTTTTGTTTGGATTTAAGTTTATTTTGTTCAACTTGTTCTTAACATAATAAATAGTATACAAGTGACATCTTTTACATGGAAATTGACAGTTAACATAAAGCTAACTTGATTATACTTTCACATGTCCCTACGGAATGGTAATAATATTTTACTTATCTATTTTCTTAATCAAATCAAATGAAAATGACCATAGAACTTTATAATTCAAATTTAGATCTCTACCCAAGTTGAATCCCTTCCTACCGATCATTGAATTTAAATGAATTGAGTATGAAATATGTTAATCTATAGTAAGACATTACACTAAAGGACAAACCTTAAAATTCACATTAAGGCATCAAGGAGATTCATTAACTCATGCTTGATCACTTGCATCACTATTAGAGAGTATCAACAACTTACATTATCATATATGCTTATCAAAAGATTAGGTTATATTACATGATTGCTTGTGTCTTTGATTTTTTATCCAAACATTAAATCTAGATCAAGGTATTTGACAAAAGTAGAAGGTATTCATTTAGAACACTCCCAAAAAAGATGTTTGTTAACATTAAGCTTACTATATAGATATAGTATCTACACAATAAGTTTAATTTATTTTAAACACCTAGAAGTACACAATTCATATTTATAAACATAGATTGAATCCATTGAAAAGGCTCATTTGTACTAGTGTGGATATTAGTACCATAGGTGTAAGTTCAACCCACAATGAATAACTAAACATCTAGTCATATGTTAGAGCTTATCAATCACAAGTATAATAATTACTTAAGTAGAATTTGTACTAGTGTGGATATTAGTACCATAGGTGTAAGTTTAACCCACAATGAATAACTAAACATCTAGTCATATGTTAGAGCTTATCAATCACAAGTATAATAATTACTTAAGTAGAGTTTTAGATCACATAGTATTCTAGTGTAGAAATTGTTCAATCCATATATAAAGCCAAGTCTTAATCCACATTTCTGAATTTGAAAGGCATTCTTGATATATCCTTGTATTATATTGGCTCCAAACTAAGTTAATTGATTAATTATGTTTATTTTATTTTCTTGGCACCCTAGATTTATTTGAAGGGTTTTTTAATTTCACTTCATATTAGCAAACCTATCTAATCTTGCACTCCCTTCATTCCTGGCCTTCATGGTTTATTTTTTATTTCTAAATTTATTTCCAAAATTAAGAATTTTTAATTTTCTTAGTTTCATATTAGATTCTACCTTGGTTTCATCATGTATTTATCATTTTTTGGGTTTTTATATTGAGTTTTTGTCAAAGTTTCACTACATCCTACTTTCCCTTTAAGAAGAAGCCTCCTTTTGAAGCTTATAATGGACAACAATTACTATGAGAGAGAAATGGTTGAAAATATTACTAATAAACTCATTTTAAAGGGAAACAAGAAACATTTCATCTTGATGTTTGTCGATGGGTCTTTTGATATAACCAACTCAAGCAAAACAAAAATATATTTACTTATCTAAAAAATGTTAATTTTTCTAGTAATAAATCAACTCCAAGTCCTTGTGTACTAGGCCGTGCATAAAACCAACATATTATGTATGAAGAAATTTCATGCACTAACCCTACTTTGAAGAACTTAAAATATTTCACCAAACTATTCAATCGAAAGAGTATAAAACACAAAATACGTCACCACAAATGGATAGAACATTAAAAAGAAAATAGTCATATTCCTTTGAATGATTTATAATGAGAAAATGGGTAAGTGCACAAAGATGATGGTCAAAAGGGGGGGTATAATTGGACACTTTTTTTCTGAAATTAGGTGAACCTGAACATGGAGGCAAAATTTGAAAGTCATCCACTCAAGATATGAAGATAATCAAAGAACAAATACTGTAGTACTCTGAATCTAGTTTCCAAACTACTAAACTTTTTCAAAATTTGATAAGATTAAGGGGGTCAAATTCTTCGCGCACGAAAAACTGACCCTAATTTTTTCTGAAAAAACATAACATAGTGTCTGACGTGTGCATCAAAAAAGTCATAGTTAGATTTAGTATTTTGACAAATCCTTTGGCATAAAGATAGTTAAGAGTGAGAACTAGAAGATTTGTATTTTTTATTGAGTATTTTTTTTTAATGATTTTTCCAATTGAGCACATCCTGAAAATTAGGTACCTATTCGTGTGCGAAGCATAAGTTGCACTAAACAAATCAAAAATATAATTTTTTTTTTAAATTGTAAAGAATCAAGTGCACTACAATAATATATAAAGTTTTTTAAATTTGGATAAGTATATCAAAAGTTATTCAAAAAATCGTGCACCTATGTCTGTGAGAACTATGGAGACACGTAAAAGAAATTCAATAAGGAGACACGTAAAAGAAATTCAATAATAATATGTTATTGTTGTTCAAATTAAAAAAAAATTATATGGTTAGAAAGCTCAGAAGATGGGTGAAAATATGGTGGCAATTTTAGAAATACCCACTTGATGAAGTGTAAACCTGATGATGACAAAGTTGATAAACCAAATTGATAAAATAAAACATGTCAAAAATGAGAGAAATGGAGGGAAATCAAACTTCCAAACCATAGCTTTGTCATCCAGACCTATTTCCAGGCCTAAATAGTCAAAAGCGTGTACAGGGCACTTATGGTTTTAAAAGCGCCTACAGGGTACTTATGGTGTAAGCAGCTCGTATGCGCTCTTTTTACTATAAACAGTGCATACGCGCTATTGTATAATATGATATTCTATATATAATATGTGTATATACTGTAAAGCGAAAAATTGCGATCGAACCCTAAGTGTTCCCCCCACCACTCCAAGGAGAGAGAAAGGAGGTCACTAGGGTTGACGGTTTTCACTTAGGGGAGACTTTACATTCAAAAGAGGGGTTGAAACCCACAAGATCCAATCCCACACAATGCAAGATTGGATTCTAAATGAGTTTCAAGGGTTGTGACAGCAAGGCTACCCTCTTTTGTAAAGAATGTAGATAGAAGGATTAAGCTAGGAATGCATGAAAAGTGAGAAAGATTCACTTATAAACAGAGATAGGAATATAGGATGAAGCTACGGACCTGGAATTAGTAGTAAAATGTCGAGACGATGTTGTCCTGCAAATTTGAGCAAAAGTTGACGGGACGATGGCACCCGGCGTGCACACGGTCCTCTGAAAAATCCGCGAAACAAAGGGGGATCTGTTCATCTTTGCACAAGGATTCCAGATCTTCAATTACAGCCGCGTACCTGCAACTTACACACAGAAAAGAGAGGACGATTAGGGGGTTAGGGATTAGGGGTTTGCCCTTAGGTCAAACCCCGATTTTGGAATTAACCAAGAAATGAGAAATACTGTAAATGTAAATGATTGTAATGTAATAAAGTACCAATACCTTGTTGTAAGAATGTTTGTATTCTTACATGCGAAGGTGTAATTGTTGTTGTATGTTGTATGTGATCTCCTCTTCAATGGTTGAATCCTTGTCTTGAATGCAACACTTAGCCTTGAATGGAGACTTAGAATGCTCAATTGCTTGAAGGAATGCTTGAATGCTTGAATGCTTGAATGTTTTAATAGCGCTTCCGCCTCTTGTACACATCTGTCCTTCCTCCTCAAAATAGGAGAGGAAATGTAGTTTATATACTTGTCAATTAGGGTTGAAAGACTGATTTTTCCAACCTTGGGCCGACATAGCAACCTTATTTTCCAATTTGCAAACTAAAAGACCCGAAGCCCCATAAGAGACCGGGCCCAAAATAGGGCCAGGGACCAGGGCATTGGGCGCCATGGTCCTGGGGGACCAGGGCGCTGGGCGCCATGGTCCCACCTCCAGGGACAACAGGGTGCAAGGAGGATCAGGCCAGGGTGTTGAAAAATGTAGTTTTTGATGTCATGGACAAGTTTCGGGGTCTCCATTCAGGTTCAGTGTTGCGTCGCCATCCTGAAGACCCAAATGCAGTCGAAATTGCAAGTGTCGCAATTTTAGGACGCTACATTTATCCCCCACTTTAGCGGGAGTATAAGCGTACGCTCATACTTCCAGTAAAGTACAAGGAAACAACATTGAAAGACTTTCACCACGTCAAGGAGGCAAGATACACCAAGCCCCCAGTGGACTAAGGATCTTACGACTTCGATTGACAAAGTAAAAGGGAAGATCATGAGGGAGAACCATGACTGTCAGTAGTAAGGTTCCCTCACTATGAGTCATGCAAGAAAAATACCAAAAATTTTCAAGGCAAAGCTAAGTTCGCCAAGAAATTTTCAAGTATCCTGAAGGGATAGACGGGGTGTATGCCCCCCTACGTTAAAGCGATCGCACATGCCTCAACAGGGGTGATTGCTTTAAGGTAGTGATACACATAAGAAATGAGAAGGGAAAGGAGCACATTATCACAAAGATTTAGCCCCCAAGTGTGAGATAAACCCAAGGATAATAGACACAAAACATAAAGCACGAGGTGACTTCGCTTTCCTCGGGGTCAGTATGCTGTATGATAATTCATGTATATCATATGTATGTATGCATAATTGTTCTTCATTCCCCAATCAAGGAAGGTCACCTAGAAGAAGGGAACACATATGTCTTTTGAGTCAACATGAGAGAGACCAAAAGAGATCTCAATGCTTTGCATCGTCCTCAAGTAGACAACACTAAGGACAACAAAATAGACGAATGAGAATAACACATAGAAGAAGTAACAAAAGAGAGGAGGAGAGAGTCTGCTATGCTAATGAAACTAGTCTAGCACGTCATCCACCCCCCGATCTTGCTGATCAATATTTCGGGAAGGCAGGAAACATGCTAGAGGAGGAACATTCAACACAGCAGATGGAGCTATCACAAGATCCAAACAAGGGCTATGTTTATGTTCCAAGCCACGTTGTTCTTGTCTAGGAGCTAGGATAAGTGCTTTAGAAAATTCGTTAGATAAATGGTTATCAACATCAACATATTCATATTCACTATCAGAAGCAAGAGAAGTAACATTTTCATCATGAATAACATTTTCATCTATATCATCATCAAGATTTATAAAAATAGGATATTTAACTTGCATAGGATCAAAACCATCATGCATCTTACGTTTAGGAGATTTTGGCTCAATTTTCGGCTGAGGAGAAAATGGAATAATGTTTGTTGAAGGTGTTTTTGGGGATTGCAAAGTTTGAGAAGCAGCTGCTTGAGCTCTAAGACGACGCTTTCGTTGGCGTTCACGCACAGAACGATTTCGTCTAGTCTTAGTAGGAAGTGGAGAAGATTGAGGAGGAGGAATGTTCTCATCCTTATCACTTGGGTGTTTAGGTTATGGTCTCTTAGGCTGGATAATAGGAGAAGAGGAAGGTCTCTTCTCTCCATAAGAGGAAGGAGGAGGAACTGCTCCATATAAAGGAGGAATATTTGGTTTAGGAAGGAGACCAAGTCCATCATGACGAGGAGGTATAGGCCTACTTTTAGAAAGTTTATTAGACATAGACATAGTCACATCCATAGGGATGGGTTGGGAATCTTCTTGAGGAAAGACATTAGTTTTATCTTTCAAAGGAAGAACTTCCTTCTCAAGAACGATAGGAATATCAAGTTTGGGTGTTCTAGGTTCACTTAGAGATAGGATCATATTTGTTTTCCACTTTTGATAAGATTTGAAAAGATGATCACTTCGCAGAGGAAGAGATTGGAATTGTTTAGGCCAAAAATAATCAATAGGAATGCTAGAAGTTCTTTCAGCTGGTTTAAAGAGACTATGATTGATAGTAACAACTTCACCATTATGGGGAAATTTCAAACACTTATGAATAGGAGAAGCAATAGCTTTTATGGAAGATAGCTAAGGATAGCCTAGCTTCACACGAAATTGTTCGGATGAAGGAATAATAGCAAAGTTCACATCAAGGGATTTGTTATGGACCTCAATGGGTAATGTAATAGAACCAATTGCAGGAGAAGAAAATGCATCAAATAATTTCACAACCACATCTGTTTTGTAATAAATCACTTGATTCAATTGCAAAGTAAAAAGAAATTCCTCAGTAATAACATTAACGATGCAAGCAGGATCAATAAGCACTCCACGGCAAGGTGTATTCTTGAATTTTGCAACTATATATAAAGGACCATCAGGTGCCCTGATAGTTTCACTAGAATCAAATGTGATGGAAGGTTCTTTAGGGCTTTCTTGCTGCTCTACAAAGTTAATCACATTCGGAGTCATAGACACAAGACCATCAGATGAGAAAGAGGAATCATTAGTCTCAATCACATTAGAGGTATGAGAAGGTAATGGATCAGTAAAAATCTTAAGATTTTGGTTAGGAGGAGCTACAGATGTGTTGCCTTTATCATTCATACCAAAAACAAAGATAGTATTATTATCAATCAAATCTTGAATTTTACCCTTTAAAGCAAAACATTTTTCAGTATCATGCCCAGGTTGATGATGAAATTGACAAAAGGATTTGTTATCAAAATAGGGTGAATTAATCTTTGTAGGATCTATTTGCTTTATAGGAGGGAGAGTAAGCACATTTTGTTCCAATAACTTATTCATAATACTATGCAATGATTCATTCAAAGGAGTAAACTTTCTTTCTTTCTTGAAAAACTTAGAAATAGGAGGCACACCTGATGCTGCATTCACATTGTTGTTGATGATGTTTTCATTGAATTTAATGGACTCTTTGTTCGGTTTAAACTTCCCAAATGGTTGTTGACTACTATCACCCTTATCACTCGGAGCCATAGGATTTGCTTGTTCCATTTGACTCACAGTCAGTTGATAATTGTGAAGAGTTGCACACAACTGTTGGAAAGAAGTAAACTCAGAAAACAGAAGTTTGTCTCTAATATCTTTTTGTAAATTAGAAATAAAGATTCTTTGAATATCATTGTCAGGCACTGGAAAAGAAATTTGGGCATACAAATGCTTATATCTGCCAATGAAATCAGTCACTTTTTCTTTAACACTTTGTTTACAATGCATTAAATCAATCAAAGTAACTTTAGGACTTATATTGTTTTGAAATTGTTGAATAAAAGCATTTGCAAGTTGTTTGAAAGAAGTAATAGAATAAGAAGGCAACGAGCAATACCATTGTAGGGCTTTATCTCTTAATGTCCTAGTAAGCAGTTTTGCAAGCAACCTTTGGTCATAAGCAAAATCGGTACATATTGTTTGAAAAGTCTTAACATGTGTTAGAGGATCACCTTTCCCATTATAAAGCTCCAAATGTGGGATTTCAACATGTTTAGGAGGGATAGCTCGAACAATGTCAAGAGAAAGTGGGCTCGCAACATCAAATGTGGGCACACTAAACTTAGATTGATTCATAGAAGCAATTTGTTGCTGTAAAGAAGAGACAGTTTGTGCAAGATTGTTAATGGTTGCTTCAGTCGAAGAATTCATATTAGACGTGTTAGATTGAGATGGAGGTATTATGTTATTGAAAGAAGGTATTGATTGAGAGTAATGTGGCGGGACACTATGATAGTTAGTCATAGGAGATGATTGGAAAAGAGGAACACTACAAGGAGGAATGGAATGGTTAAATGAATTGCCCCCTTGCATCATGTTCATTTGTGGAGATGTAATAGGAACACTCATTGAAGGAATGAATGAAGAAGTCGGATTAAATGAAGGAAGAGGGTTAATTGAAGAAGAAGGATTGCCCCCATGACTGGTGATCATAGGCGGAATGTCTTGTATAGAAATAGTCATTATGTTTGATGTAAAAGTAGGTATACTAGCAATAGAAGTTGTCAAAGGAATAGAATGATTGACTTGAGTGGGAGATTGTGTATAACCTAAAGTTTCAGCACAACTCTTCATAGGCATCACATTCAAATCCACAATGTGTGCAATACCACGCAAAATATCAATTCCATTCTTATCACTTTGAACCATATGTTTTAGACCCTCAATTAATGAAAGAGCTTGACTATCGGGATACTCTTGAGACATCCATTGCTGAAAATCATCAAATTGGTTATCCAATTTCGAAAGTTGTTCTATAGAAACCTCATGGAGAGCTTCTTCATCATTAGGAGGATTAGAGGAATTACCCGTGTCCTCGTTAAAAAGGCTATTCAAATTAGGTTCCATCTCCTCAATAATTAAACCTTGGAAAGACTTAATTCTAAGGCTTCGTCTAATGGGAATAGTGTAAGTAGGGCTTATTGTTGTAAAACTCATGCACTAGAGAGAGAGAGAAGATTTTGAATTTAGAGGTAGCAAATTTCAATAAAATCAGCTAATCTCCTAGATTTAAGCTGTTAAATACAATCAGGACAATCTCCCGAAATTTCGGAAAAAATGTCCGAGACCGTGGCAAATGGAGTGTACACGGTCCTCGCAACTTTTTTCAAAATTTTTAGGGATGAAAGTTATGATGATTTTAAAGCTAATCTGAAAAAATTGAGTGATTTTACAATCTGTAGATAGGCCAAATTAAAGTTGCAATCTCAAAATTGAACCCTACCAAGATTGTTGAAAAATGCAAAATTTGAATTTTGAAAAAGAGAGGGAAACTGAAATTTTGATTTTTATGATTTTAGAGGGAATACCAAAAGCAATGCAAGCTTTGAATTTTAAAAACTGACTCAATTTCACGCAAAATTCAATTTTGAAAGTGGAAATCAAGGTTGGTGTAATTAAACACTTAATTTCAAAAGTCACAAATTGCAAAAATTTGAATTAAGCACTGAAATTTCGAATGAATGCCAACACACTTTTCAGATTTAGGACAGTAAGAAACACAATTTTGACATAAAATTTCAATTTCAATAATTTTTGAATGATTAGGAACCTTAATCCAAGCAATCACTAGACCAACTTTGACTTTAATTTTGAAAGTGTTAGAATTGATAAAATCAGCCAAGATTCTGGATTTTAGCAGAAAAATACAGTAAGATCTAACTCCCGAAATTTCGAAAAAAATGTCGGGGACAATGGCGCTCGGGGTGCACACGGTCCTCGCAACTTTTTTCCAAATTTTCAGGGATGAAAGATATTATGATTTTGTTGTGGAATCCAAAGTTACAGCTGATTTGGAGATGTTTTGATCAGTGAAATTGTCGGTCAAAGGTTGAATCAAGAGGGTTTTAAAAATTAGGGTTTTGACACTTAACCACTTAATTTTCAGAATTAAAGCACAAATATGAATTGATAGTTTGCAATAGAAGGGTAGATCTGAAACAAGCATTAACAATTAGACATTTCACAAGCTTAATTACTAAAAAGAAAATTCAGGGTTTTTATGCAATTAACCTCTAAAATTTGCAAAAGATGGAAATGTAATCAAGGCATCCAATTTTCAGATCTAACCATGAATAATCAGAAAGGATGTTCACTTCGGGTTCACCAAAATGTAAAGCGGAAAATCGTGATCGAACCCTAAGTGTTCCCCCCACCACTCCAAGGAGAGAGAAAGGAGGTCACTAGGGTTGACAGTTTTCACTTAGGGGAGACTTTACATTCAAAAGAGGGGTTGAAACCCACAAGATCCAATCCCACACAATGCAAGATTGGATTCTAAATGAGTTTCAAGGGTTGTGACAGCAAGGCTACCCTCTTTTGTAAAGAATGTAGATAGAAGGATTAAGCTAGGAATGCATGAAAAGTGAGAAAGATTCACTTATAAACAGAGATAGGAATATAGGATGAAGCTGCAGACCTGGAATTAGCAGTAAAATGTCGAGACGGCACTGTCCTGCAAATTTGAGCAAAAGTTGATGGGACGATGGTGCCCGACGTGCACACGGTCCTCCGAAAAATCCGCAAAACGAAGGGGGATCTGTTCGTCTTTGCACAAGGATTCTAGATCTTTAATTACAGTCGCGTACCTGCAACCTACACACAGAAAAGAGAGGACGATTGGGGGGTTAGGGATTAGGGGTTTGCCCTTAGGTCAAACCCCGGTTTTGGAATTAACCAAGAAATGAGAAATACTGTAAATGTAAATGATTGTAATGTAATAAAGTACCAATACCTTGTTGTAAGAATGTTTGTATTCTTACATGCGAAGGTGTAATTGTTGTTGTATGTTGTATGTGATCTCCTCTTCAATGGTTGAATCCTTGTCTTGAATGCAACACTTAGCCTTGAATGGAGACTTAGAATGCTCAATTGCTTGAAGGAATGTTTGAATGCTTGAATGCTTGAATGTTTTAATAGCGCTTTTGCCTCTTGTACACATCTGTCCTTCCTCCTCAAAATGGGAGAGGAAATGTAGTTTATATACTTGTCAATTAGGTTGAAAGACTGATTTTTCCGACCTTGGGCTGACATAGCAACCTTATTTTCCAATTTGCAAACTAAAAGACTCGAAGCCCCATAAGAGACCGGGACCAAAATAGGGCCAGGGACCAGGGCGCTGGGCGCCATGGTCCTTGGGGACCAGGGCACTAGGCGCCCTAGTCCTGAAGGACCAGGGTGTTGGGCGCCATGGTCCCACCTCCAAGGATAGTAGGGTGCAAGGAGGATCAGGCCAGGGTGCTGAAAAATGCAGTTTTTGATGTCATGGACAAGTTTCGGGGTCTCCATTCAGGTTCAGTGTTGCGTCGCCATCGTGAAGACCCAAATGCAGTCGAAATTGCAAGTGTGACAATTTTAGGACGCTACATATACATATAATATATGTAATATATAATATGTGTATATAAATATAATATATGTTATATATAATATGTGTATAATATGATATTGTATATATAATATGTGTATATAGATATAATATATAATATTTATATATATTTATATATATTAAGTATATGTACACATGTAAGTGTATTGTCTCCCCCTCTCAAACGCATACAAGGTGCCTCTCTCTCTATCTCTATCTACCTCCCTCTCTCCCCTTCTCCCTTCCTCCAACCCCATCCCTCCCTCTCTCTCCTTATCCCTTCCTCCATACCCCATCCCCCTCTCTCTCTCTCTCTCTCTCTCTCTCTCTCTCTCTCTCTCTCTCTCTCTCTCTCTCTCTCTCTCTCTCTCTCTCTCTCTCCCTTCCTCCATACCCCATCCCTCTTTCTCTTCTTCTCTCCCTCCCTCCCTCCATACCCCACTGCAACTATGTCTACACTTCTATAGAAGTAAGTGAATATATTTCTTGTCTGCAACTTCCTCTTTGATTTTTATCATGTATGCTCTACTAAGAAAATTGATTGATGGATTTGTGTGTGTATATTGAATAGGAGGAATAGGGTTTGAAACTTAACCACAGGTGTATTACCATGACAAACAAGGAAACCTGCAACAATATTCTTCTCGAATGTGTTTTTAATGAGCAGAGTAGATATGGAAAATAGTGTCAACAAAGCAACATGATGAGTCAGAGTACCTGCAATATGTTTTTCAGAAGGAAACAACAGGTAGGAAGAGAAAGAGGGAGAGTAACACAGATGGTGTCCTGGAGAATGATAGTGGTGGGTATGCGAGAGTTCCCATGTTGTTACACAATGCCTGTCACCTAAAGAAATTAAAGTTTGTTGTATGCATGGTAGTGGTAGTATATGATGATCATCACTTGTCAAACAACTTGGAATGGTACATACCCATGAAAGAAATCAAGTGTGTAATTCCTATAATCACAATCGAGATTAGTCTTGTAACCTTGCAAATTTAATAGCATCATATGTTTTACAACTTAGGCAGTACTCTTAGGGTTAGGTCAAGCTCTTACACTTTCTTTTTAGAGAAGCCTCATTGTTTGTTCCCTTGGAGTCTCGTTGACTGATGGATTTGTGCGTGTATATTGAATAGGAGGAATAAGGTTTGAAATTGAACTAGGGGTGTATTACCGCGACAAACAAGGAAACCTGCAGCAATATTCTTCTCGAATGTGTTTTTAATGAGCAGAGTAGATGTGGAAAATAGTGTCAACAAAGAAACATGATGAGTCAGAGTACCTGCAATATGCTTTTTAGAAGGAAACAATAGGTAGGAAGAGAAAGAGGGAGAGTAACACAGATGATGTCCTGGAGAATGATAGTGGTGGGTATGCGAGAGTTTCCATGTTGTTACATAATGCCTGTCACCTAAAGAAATTAAAGTTTGTTGTATGCATGGCAGTGGTAGTATATGATGATCATCACTTGTCAAACAACTTGGAATGGTACATACCCATGAAAGAAATCAAGTGTGTAATTCCTATAGTCACAATCGAGATCAGTCTTATAACCTTGCAAATTTAATAGCATCATATGTTTTAGAACTTAGGCAGTACTCTTAGGGCTAGGTCAAGCTCTTACACTTGATTTTTAGTGAAGCCTCGTTGTTTGTTCTCTTGGAGTCTTGTTGACTGATGGATTTGTGTGTGTATATTGAATAGGAGGAATAGGGTTTGAAATTGAACCACGGGTGTATTACCATGACAAACAAGGAAACCTGTAGCAATATTCTTCTCGAATGTGTTTTTAATGAGCAGAGCAGATGTGGAAAATAGTGTCAACAAAGCAACATGATGAGTTAGAGTACCTGCAATATGTTTTTCAAATGGAAACAACAGGTAGGAAGAGAAAGACAGAGAGTAACACAAATGATGTCCTGGAGAATGATAGTGGTGGGTATGTGAGAGTTCCCATGTTGTTAGACAACGCCTGTCAACTAAAGAAATTAAAGTTTGTTGTATGCATGGCAATGGTAGTATATGATGATCATCACTTGTCAAGCAGCTTGGAACGGTACATACCCATGAAAGAAATCAAGTGTGTAATTCCTATAGTCAAAATCGAGATCAGTCTTATAACCTTGCAAATTTAATAACATCATATGTTTTAGAACTTAGGCAGTACTCTTAGGGTTAGGTCAAGCTCTTACACTTTCTTTTTAGCGAAGCCTCATTTTTTGTTCACTTGGAGTCTCATTTTATGTTCTATTTGTAGACACCCAAAATTGTCATGTCTAATTAAATAAATATTTTATTTATTTAATTATCTAAGCCTAATTCTTCTATTAATTAAATAAATCTTTATTTATTTAATTAATTCATTTTATCCTCTTCTAGCCTTATTTCTCATTTAAATAAATACATTTATTTATTTAAATTATCATTTTCCTAAATTAAATAAATATTTTATTTATTTAATTGATCTCATTTCTTCTATTAATTAAATAAATCTTTATTTATTTAATTAATTCATTATCTTTTTCTACACATGACACATGTCATTCATCTCTTAATTCCTATACTACCTACCTCTTTCATTATTTTACTATTTCTTCTACCTACCCTCTAATCCTAGCCGACCTCCTTTTTACACCTCTCAATCTTATCCCTCCATTTCATATTGTGTCTTCTATTTAAGGAGATGCCTTCTTCATTATCAAACCCTAATCACTCATCCTAATCAACAATTTGGAGGACTTGACTACACTACGATCCTACTTGCAACCACATTTCCGTTCTTTGTTGAGCTCTTGTGCACATAAAAATCTGAGAGCAAATATATCAAGCAAGATCAATGGAGATAGGAAGAATGGAGATCAAAACCCTATTAGACATGTGATGGTATAATCTTTGTGATTTCATTTGATCTGCATTGTCTTAGGTAATCTTCATATGTTATGGTGGATCTTTGTTGATTGTTAGGCTAGGGTTTTGTGGTTGGATTCATTTAGCCTTTCAATATTGTTATTATTGTTATCCATTTTCACCATATACACTATTCATAACTTTAAATTTAATATATCATTTTATTAGCCCACCATATGACCCCTTAGGTGTCATTAGAGGTCGTATTGTTTCCTAAGAAGTCATATGGTGTCCTGTGACCCCTTAAGACACTATATGACCCCTTAAGACACCATACAACCCATAACAACACCATATAGTGTCCTAAGGGGTCATAGGATGTCATATGACCCCTCGGGACACCAATGACCCATAACAACACCATATGGTGTTCTAAAGGGTCATATGGTGTTCTATGACCCCTTAGGACACTATTTGGTGTCATTATAGGTCCTATGGTGTGCTAAGGGATAATATAGTGTCATATGACCCCTTAGATGTTGTTAGGGGTCATATTGTGTCCTGGATTTGATATCTCTTCCTCTCCCTCCCCTCTCTCTCTCTCTCTTTGTATCTCTCTCTCTCTCTCTCTCTCTCTCTCTCTCTTCTTTCTTCCTCCATACCCCATCCCTCTCTCTCACTCTCTCCCCTTCTCCCTTCCTCCATACCCCATCCCTCTTTCTCTTCTTCTCTCCCTCCCTCTTTCTCTTCTTTTGTAATTCCTATAGTCACAATCGAGATTAGTCATATGGTGTCATGTGGCCCCTTAATACACGATATGACCCCTTAAGACACCATACAACCCATAAAAACACCATATGGTGTCCTAGGGGTCATAGGATGCCATATGACCCCTCAAGACACCAATGAACCATAACAACACCATATGGTGTTCTAAAGGGTCCTATGGTATTCTATGACCCCTTAGGACACTATTTGGTGTTGTTATAGGTCCTATGGTGTCCTAAGGGATAATATAGTGTCATATGACCCCTTAGGACACCCTATGACCCCTTAGATGTTATTAGGGGTCATATTGTGTTCTAAGGGCCATATTGTGTCTTGGATTTGATATCTCTTCCTCTCCCTCCCCCCTCCTTATTCTCTCTCTCTCTCTCTCTCTCTCTCTCTCTCTAGACATCGGTTTGTGCATATGACGAACCAAATCAATTCTAGCCAATCTGGCAACTTTGCATTGCATGCAACTGACGGTTTTTGTAGTAGGCGAAAAAATTGCAAATGGCTCTGACTCATCAAAAAATGAGATAGGCCATTATAGAGGAGCCTCACACGACCCACAAGTTCAAATGGATCGACCATATGTGTCCTGGATTTGAAGAAACAGTCCGTCAAATTTTGACAATTTTTTGGACTCAGGGCACTTGAGAGATCTTGCTGGTATGGTATGACTCTCAACGTTCCGATGCTTTGGGATGCACAACAGGGGCATGCCTAGCGTAAACCTACCCACCTAGATGCACTCGTGACATCGGTTTGTGCACACGATGAACAAAATTTGACCATTGCAAGCGTGAGGGTGTTGTCGCACCAAACACATATTGTTGTTTATATTCATACTGTCGATTTTTGTTGTTTATATTCATATTGTTGATTACATATGCAAATATTCATTTAAATTTATAAAAGGGCAGCCACATGAATACACAATAATGAACTAAATACAAGGAGTTTTGTAGGGTTAATTCAACATTTTAGAAATTTTATTAAATCATATTCCATGATTGCAATGTTTTATATCATATATTTTTGTTGTTTATATTCATATTGTTGATTACATATGCAAATATTCATTTAAATTTATAAAAGGACAACCACAAAATATAAAAAATACAAAATAATGAACTCAGTACACATTTATTGGATCGAATATCGATATTTATATATATTAAAAAAGGCATGTCTGCCAAGTCAATACAAGTATTACAAAAATGTGGCATATGCCATGTCCAAATCAATATACAATAAAAATGTAAAATATAGATCTACATGTATTGGTCATTCTATGACCAGAACTAACACTATATGATCCTAAACTTGAGGTGGATTATCAAAATCAAGCCTCTTCGATATAGTACGCAGCTTTGTAGATGGCTGCAAAACCACAATTCAAAAGCCAAGTTAGAATTTTTTTGTAGAAAATATTTCACAATTAACAACATAACTATGCATTTAACTTTAATTCCTTTGCAATTGAAATGTAGATTGCCTCATCGGTTGATCTAGGAGCTACTGTCTTCGCTCTCCTCTCCTTGTCACTCTTGGGAGTTTTCTTGAAGACATACTTAAATGGATCCACATCATGGCCATACCGCGAAGGGGTCTATTGTAGATTAAATGTACAATTAATACAATGTACTAACATAAATATATCACAAACACTTAAAAGCTATAATATAGAGAACAATGACGTACATGTGCCTGAGATGCTTCTCCAATGGACTGAGGATGGCTCACCATCGATGTAGAAACTGTCGCTATTACCTATACAAAAAATGTTCAAAGATTAAATACAATTAATATAATGATAAGTATTTAAGGTTAAAAACAATTAATTTTACATATCAAACAAAAGTGTACCGGATCCTGAGATGCTTCTCCAGTGCATGGAGGAGGGTTCGCCATTGATGAAATAGGTATAGATATTTCCTGTATGAAAAAATTATAAGATTATAATATATCACAAGTTCACATGTACATGTGCATATAATCATGAAATCAAGAAAATAAAGTAGAGATACATACCTCCACCCTCTCTTGATCCACGAGTGAATCAGGTGCATTGAACAAATCCACATAGCTCAATGACCATTGTACATGTAAAAGAGACAAAAAACACTAATCAATCTACAAACCCCAACTAATACTTGATTTCAACATTTTCAAACAATTGTATAACTAAAAATGTGTTCAATTACCTTCTTCCCATGTTTTGGCATCTTCGAGGAAATATTTTTCTTAGGACGAGCCCTAGACACGGAGGGGGTACCCTAAAAAAACAAAATTAACATGAGATATTAGTACAGATAATAAATTAAACATAATTTTAAAAATCTAAAATGAGATGACTTACATATTCCATCAAAACAATACATAAAAAGGGTTGTACAAAATATGATACCATATAGCCTTGTAGGCCAAAATCGATTGCTAAGAGCATGATGTCATCAATCTAGGACATTTCGTCCCCTGTCACCACCTACAAACCAAAAATTGGACCAAGCATTAAAGATAGTTAGTATATCTTGTATTTTTTTGAATTCAAAGTGTACTATTCTATTTTAACATGTTACAAAGTTTATACCTCGGGCATCGAAGTTGCAGCTATAGTAACTGGGGGAGGAGTATGGGATACCACTGCTACATCCTGAAATGCATATTATTTTTCTCAATTTAAATCGATGTATAAATGAAAATTCATTTATGTAATTACAAATTTAAAGTGATTGATAGATAAAATGCTATGAATTCAAACCAACACACCTATGTCTCTCGCTCATGGGCAAACACCATGTCCATCAACTCATCTGTCAGTGCGAAATCCTCAGGCGTGCGGGCCTGACATCTACTCCCGCAAATCATGCATAGATGAGATGAGGATCCATCCGCATCGATTGCATCATCTATCCCCGAGCAACTGACACACATATGCTGTATGGGCTCTCTATCGCTACCTAATGGCTCATCATCCAATACAATAGGGTGTGCTAATGACATCCCATGCTGGATGATGACACGAGTCAATGTTGTGGCCACTTGAAAAGTTTGTAGCTCCATCGACTCTTTCAACTCTACTTGGACAACCTGATGCACCTTGGGTTTGGGTGCTAGGGGGCGATGACTCTCCGTGAGTAATCGCCTATGGGCTTCAGGTCTATCTTGGGCAAAGCCACCACTTCTACCATGGAACTCTCTCATGTCAAAATAGTTTGGGTGCACATTGAGCACAAACTCACAATATACTTTTCTCAAAAAATATAATGGCACCTCATAATTATTACAAGGTGGATCATCAAAGACCATCCACCACCTCTGCCAAAAAAGATTCTTCATCTACACATTGGTACACCAATGTATGGGAAACCTCTTTGCATTAAGAGGTAATGACTGACCAGTTTTGGGATCAACGAAAAGTGCACATATTTGTTGTTTAGTAATATTTTGTTTTTGACTCCATCGTATGATAGCCCATCGACATAGAATTGACGACACCTATTCCTAAAGCTTCCCCATTTGGTAATTTATGTGGAAACAACTATGGAACCACTATCTAATGTTTCTAGGCTAGTGGCGAGGGATTGATGATGCTCAAGTTCAGAAGTTTTTAATTTAACAATTAGTCTATTGATTTCAGATGTATTTTGTCCTAACTGATTAATTAATTGCTCCTATGTTTTGGGTGTGCAGTCAAAAGGAGGAATTGGGGGTTGTTCTTGTGTGTTTTTAGGAGGTGCATTTGGTTGTTCTTGTGGGTTTTGAGGAGGTGCATTTGGTTGTTCTTGTGGGTTTTGAGGAGGTGCATTTGGTTGTTCTTGTGGGTTTTGAGGAGGTGCATTTGGTTGTTCTTATTGTGGATTAGAAGAATCTAGTTTTTGAAACAAAAATAAAAAAACCTAATCAAAATTAATGAAATTAAATTTAAAATGTAAAACAAATTGAACAAACAGGAAAGAAAGACAAAAATAAACAAAAAATAACCTTGATCCATAGCTTGGAGGACAAATCTAGCACCCCGTTTGTGGTTTAGGAGAGGAAATGGAAAAAAAACAAAGTAAAAATGCGTTATTCATGGGTAAAAGAGACCCAGTTTTTTTAAAAAAACTTTTTTTAACAGGCACTGTGTACACTGTTATATTTGGATTATTAGCGTGTATGCGCTCATTTTCCTATGAGCAACGCATATGCGCTCATTTTACTAGGTGTATCGCGTACGCACTCATTTTCCTAAAAGCAGCGCGTACGCGCTACCTTCTCTAGGCTTGGGAAGAACAAACCTAAGCACGTATGCGAGAATTTCAAATTTTAAAACCGCGTACATGCTGCTTGTTTTCCATGTTTTTTTTGGGTGGTGTCCACTTTTCTGACCACCATCTTTGTGCACATACCTAAATTGCAACTTCCAACACTATTGCCTACACTAAATTTGATGGTCCCATTCTTTTCCAAATGTTCCAACCTTTGACAATGTTTCTAAGATTATAGATGTACACCTAATACTATTTCTACAAGAAAAAATTGACATAAATCCTAAATTGATCCTTGAGCCCAAAATTTATAGCCTAGTACACTCATTTCCAAAATACTTGGCCCCAAGGTTAAATTACATACTTTATTATGTGGGCCTAAGGAAAGAATAACAATTTAACAAACTCAAATTGAAGAGTAACGCAATACAAAGAATAAAATGAATAAGGAGAGAAAAATTGAGTGTATGTCTCATTGCTACCTTGCTACAAGATTTCATACTCCTTTCATTCTCATTGATTTAAGAAATGAGCCTAAAAAATAATAAACTCTCTAGTACACTAAGTTGAAATTAGGAGTAATTGAGCATTTGAAATATTACTTTCTTAGCAAAGAGGGTCCTCTTAACTTGCTTCACAATTCCCTTTATTTGTAAATTGATGCCCTAGAAAGAATTGAGGTACTCCTTAAAATTCTATTTAGTTCTTCATTAAACTCCTGTATTATATGTTTCCTTATTTTCCTAGCAAACATGATGAAAATAGCTAGAAGTGCCTTAATAGGGAGCTCATAAAATGTACAAGTAAGGACTTGAATGAAATTTTCAATTTTTACCATGACTACATTACCAATCACCATCCACATAGTGAAATTTATTATAGCAGACTTCAACACTTTGATCCCCCATTTATTGGCTACAAGCCATTTTATATGCATATTTGTGTTACCATACAATAATACATATTTTCTTTCCAAGTTCACAAATGGAATCCTAGCCATTTTTTGAAGTAGAGATAGGTCTCAACTAAAATGAACTCTTCAACAAGAGACTTCTCAAACTTAGCTATCACATCAACTTCATTAATCATTTTGTTATACCATTGGATAGACTCTATCAAATCCCTCCAAGTTGTTGTTGCACTTATCACACCCCTAATTCTTTGATTGTCCTTTTTTAAAGATTGAATGATTATAGGAGTATGTGCATTTGAATCCACTACAGTGACATAAGATAATTGTCATATGCAATGAGTTCACCAATCTAATCCTTGATTTCTTTCTTGGTATTCTCATATTTATCTATATGTCCTAGGAAAATAAACACTAAAGTTTGGAGAGACTACTAACTCTCTTGCTGTTGATATGTTAGACTAATTGTTTGCATTATCTCTATGACTTATAGCTCTAAAGTATAATGTATGGTTGGATAAGGGTATGCATGATGATACATATAGAAAGGGTAAATATATTGACATCATGAGATATCAAAATATAATCAGCTATGTTAGGCCCACCTTTGTGGTTAAATATATTCATCATTGTTTAACAAATTTATATTAAATTGAGATTGGAAAGAGGATGTACCCTCAACTCTAGGTTTTATTTATTAATTGCACAAGATTATCTCATTTTCTCTTGGCTTCAAACCCCTTGAGTGTTTGATTTGTTGGTCAATTTCCTTGAGATGATGTTGAATTCTATATCAATTTAATACAACTCATTAAAATAGAGAAAACAATGTTTTGATAGTTATCAAATTCAAATAGAAAACATTAAAGCAATTATTTGGGTCCTTCAAAACATGAAAATAATCATTAAAATTCTTTAAAACACAAAAAATAATGTTTGATATTATCAAATTTAATTTGCAAACATGTAGTTACAATATTTTGTATCAATAGAAAGAAAAAAAGACAATATATATTAGCCAAACAATCATGTAATTCCTTGAAACCAAAAAAATACATATTTGCATGACAAAGAATACAATTTTTGAGGGAAAATAAAGCATAGTGGTCCAAAATTATTGGACGCACAATTTCTTTTAGAACGTTTTCTTGTTTTTTCATATAAGTGATCTTCTCACACTATAAGTTGCCTTGAAACTACCAACCCTTAGGGTTATAATTTCCTTGGGCACCGAACCCAAAGGGTTGGAGTTACATGTGAATGCCCAAAGATATTTTTTCTACAAGATATAAAGAAATAACTAAATTTTGATATTGTTTTCCATCAAATTTGCACATTTTTTGGTTTTTATGTAAAAAATGTCACAATAATGTAATTTTTTAACATTTCAAATATACTAAGGTTTGATCTTCATTTTTTTTTGGCTAATGTCTTTGTATTTTTCTTCAAAACCCCTTGTATAGTAATTTTAGTGTCATTTTATCCATTCATCCAAATTTGAATAAGTTACATTTTTATATTCTAGATTCTATTCTATGCTCATTTTAAAAAATTGACTTTCAATTAGGTTTCAAAAAAATAAGGGGGAGCATGCTCAATTTTTTTATTTAGAATGTGTCCACTTTAAAATTAGTCAAAAATTGTACGATATTTTAAACAATTATATAAAAATAACAAACTATGTGATGTTAGCTAATTTTATATTGAAGAAATTGGTGAAATAATTTTTAAAATTCAACACTTTAGGGGGAGCACACTAGAAGATCCATTATATTTTTGTAACAAAATAGGATCACTTTGTGTGCTTCTCCTATATGAACCTCTTAATCTTGACCAAATTTTTTTTAAAAGTAGTTTAAAAACTAGATTCCAAGCACTATAAATATTTTTTTCATCACACCTTCAAATTATAAGCATGCCCATCTTCAATATCTAATCCAAGGTCAAAATTTATTTATTTTAAAAAAATGACCACTTTTGACCCCTTTTGTTCCCCATTTCCATGCACATACATTCTCCACAATGTTGAGAAATCTATTCTTAAATATGTATTAGGTATTATTTAATATCAAATTGGATTCATATGCATTGTATGTCACCCATATCATGAATTAAAAAATAAAACATTTATTCCACATGCACAAGATGGTAGTAGTTGTCTTCAATAAGATATCTTGAATAATATAATTAGAGTTTATGATCTATTGGAAGGATTTCCCATTTGAAGTGGGACTAAAAAATATGATATACAAGTATTCCACTGTTCTTATTTTTTATGTACACCTAGGTATGTTACCTTTATTGTATTTGCAAGTTCCTTGCGCCATCAAATATACATTGTTGATATGTAATTGAAGGCATTTTAAGCTCCCTATAAAGATATGGACATGTGTACAAATTAGTTAGTTATAGGACCCCTTAAGAAGATAAAAATATATTTAAATTATTAAAATATGTGATGACCCCCTTAAGATCATAAAATTGTATACAAAGTGGTGTAAAGAAAGATGTAAAAGTCTTAGTGCACTCTTCTCACCTTTACTCTAATTTACTTCATTACTAGTTTGAATTTGCAAATTTACTAGACAAATCAATCACATCAAATTATAATAACATAGGTTTCAATCCAACCTAATTAATTTCAAAAATAAAAATAATATAAAAAATGTTGTATATGTGCATACAATTAACCTTACCACTCTGGCATTTGTGCATCCTTTAATGAAAAAATAACTATTCAAAGGACAATTGCTCAAATTGGGTAATAATTAGATATTCATGCTCTATAGATCGAGGGCTTTTGAGGTTTATCTTCAACCTTTGCATGAAAAGTAAAAAAGTCGATAAGAGAAATTGGTTTTCCATATAACCTATCCAAATGATCTCAACATTAGAAAACTTATTTTAAATTATAGCCAAGAGTGGTGAGGGTTTTGAAGGAGAGGGAGAAATTTTGGTTGATTTGGAACCACTAATGTATAAATAAATTTAATGAGATACTTGGAGGGGGTTTTAAAAAGGCTATGAATCTAGAGTTTATAAAGTACCCGTTCATTTGAAAAAATGGGTGAATCACTTACCTAAAGTTAAATTTAGCTAAGATGATGTAGTGGTTAGGTAGAAAATTATTTTTAAATTTTGAATATTGTAATTGGTGAGTTCAATGGTATTTAATTGAATTTGAAGAGTTTGTATAAGTAATCTTCAAAGTTATAAAATTAATTAGTGAAGGTAAGAGTTGATATTTTTTGTGCATGTATGGTTTCTTTATTAAATTGTTGTTAAGTCATTGGAAAAAAACAATCTTTTCAATTCAAAGTTGTGATTGTGACCTTTTGAGATTGAAACCTTGGTATCAATATTTTTAACCATTTCAAGATTATTTTTTATAGTTTCTATTTGGGTTTTTTGTTGTATCTATCTATATAATTTTGATATGATTCTATACAAAAAGTTTGTAGAGATAAATTTTTGGATACATCTCTTGAAACCTTTGAATATTTCCATGCTACTTACACTCAAATTTACGTTTAAATGGAATTTGATAAGGGGTTTCCAAAAGTCATTACTTTGAAAAAAGAAGGTGGATTTGTAACAAATTCTAGACTATCTGAAAGATCAATTTAGAAGGAAGATTTTTAACAAATTCTAGACTATCTAAAAGATAAATTTAGAAGGAATCCTTCTTCAAAATTTGATTGGTGGCATGCGGCAACCACACATCATCACACAACTTCTCCAAATAAGAGAATGGATATTTTTTATATCAATCATATTTAGTAAAAGGAGTTGAAAACCATTTTCATTCTAGGATTTCCATTTCAATTAAATTTCTTAGAATAAAGAGATAGATGATCAACCATCTTCTTAGCACAAGGAAGATTTGATGGATGATATAATTCAACCTAAGATTTTAAGAAAGTTCACCAATATCCCTTTATCATTAAGGTAGAACAACATTTTATTCAAAATGACTCACTAGTGAACTGAAGCAAAAATCTACACAAGAATTTAAAAATATAAATAACAAATAAAAAATAATAATTTATGATTAATACAATATAATACTTTATTAACAAATTAAGAAAAACTAGTTAACTCTAATATTCTTTTAATTTTGATGATTTTAAAGTTTAAGTGAAGTTCAATCAAAAGTAAATCTCTCTAAATTAGAAAAAAAAGTTTTTCTTAAATGCTTAACTTTATTAGAAAAATATTTTGAGAGTGTTGAGTTATATTAATTTAATTGACCTAGATAAGGGTTAAGGATACCTCATAAGAAGAAAAAAATTACTTCTCAATTTAAGGTTATAGTTTTGCAACAATTATTTTTTGAGTTTGAAACTTTGATATTAATATTTTTAGTGCTTTCATTTTTTTCTTTGATTCCTACTTGTTTGGGTGCATCTTTTGTATTTAAATCTCTATAACTTTCATATTATTCTAGATTTAGAGCTATTGGAAACAAGCCATAATGAAATTTTTGGATACAACTCTTGAAACATTTGAGTATTTCAACATTGCTTATGCTCAAATTTGTGTTTAAATGGATTTGAACAAGGGGTTGTGAAAACTATCACCTTTAAAAAGGATGTTAGATTTCAGTCACAAAATTTGTATGATTGTGAAAGATCAATTTAGAGGGAAGTCTTTTTCGAAAGTGAATTGGTGTCATGAGGCAAAGTCACATCATCACACAATTTCTCCAAATAAGGAAAATGAAAATTTCCATAATCTTATTTAGCAATGGGGGAGGAAGAAGCATTTTTCTTTGCTTAAGGGAAATGTGGTAAATGATATAACTCAATGGCATCTATGTAGCCATTAGACTACACATTTGATTATATTTATTAATTAATTGAAAATAAAAAATCTGTTGTATTATGATTTTCAATTAATTAGTGTGATAGTTAGATAGACGATACAATATAACTCCACCCAAAAATTCTAAAGAGTTGACCAACATTCTTTTATGGTTAAAATAGAAGAATCTTTTCTTTTAAAAGAGTCATTATTAACTTAGGTAAAAAATTTAGAAATGTAGACAATAATTCAAAAGAAAAAGTATTCTCACTTAAAAAAAAAGTTGTGTCTTCATAACACTCTCTTAATTTGGAAGATTTAAAAGTTTAAGTGAACTTTCTTCAAAAGTATATGTCCTTAATTAAAAAAGCTGTTTTCCTTTAAGTGCTTAGCTGTACTAGAAAAAATTTCTACAAGTGTTTAATTATATGGATTTAATTTAATTTTTTAAATTCTTTAAAGTATAAGCACCACTAAGAATCAGCAGAAGCTAATATATCATTATTGAAACTTCACAGTAACGATAAGAATTGTTGAACTGTATGGGACGCAATTGTCTTTTTCAATGTTTTTTGGGGGTTGCAAAGCAAAGCTCCTCACCCATCACAAGACATCTCATATTCAATGCAAAGTTCCCTTCAAAGTGAAATTCTGCTCTGTGCAGCTGCAGGGAAATCGACTCTTGACTTCAACTCCAAACAAAATGAAAAGTCAATCAATCTAATCCTTATATGTTTTCCATTTCACTCCAATCACCAGTTGTGAACATAGTAATACAAACAAAACACGCAATTCAATTTCATATCCACGCTGTTTAATGAATCTAACTCGAATTGCAGATACATGGTATACCAGAAAACGCTGCTCTGTCTGACTATATTCTTCTCCGCGTTTGCACTGTCAGATCTCATTCAAGGAAGCTTCATTATTCTTCTCTACTTGCCCATCACTCATTTAGTCTCTCTCTCTTTCTATATATGTGGTTGCAACTCTTATAGAAATTATAACTCTTAAATCGATCTGCAATGGTTGATAAGAATAGATGCCCAAGCTGTGAGGTGGAAGATGGATGGGTGTATGAGGTAGAAGATGGATGGATGTCAAAAGACAATTTTACAGTGGCTGATAAACGTAGAAACCCAAGCAATGATGTGGAAGATGGATGGATGTATGTGGTGGAGGGTGGGGTGAATAAAGCGCCCCCAGTGGTAGAAGAATCACAAGTAGGGAGGATTAAAGAGGAGACAAATTTGCATGGTATAAGCATGAAAATTTGATACGTGGCTCACCTATCATCTGCTTAATAAAAGGCATGGAGTTTCAAATTAGGAAGCAACATAGGGATGTCAGATTTTCTGCTCCAGTTGCAGAGTACTAGTTCTTATGATCATTCCGGAATGCTGAGTCTTCGTTTGAAAATAGCTATCCACATGCAAGTAATGAGCAGAACGGTTATATCCGTTACTTTTGGTTATTGCAGAGCCCCTCTATGATGGATGCTCATTCTCAACACATTCTTATACCGGGGGCATGCCATTTAACTCATTCTTTGCTTGTCTTCTCTTGTATGTTAATCTGAATTCTTGTAAAGAACTGACATGGAATCAAATATTTTTTATTATTATTATTAAGTTGAAGGTGTTCTCTCTTTGAGATTGAACAACCTACTTTGTTAGATCAATGGCTCAAAATAGAAGGATGCAAAACAGTCAAGAAATTCAGCCGTCCAAATCAATTTTAAAAAAAAACATTTATTCCAATTATAAGATGACATATTGCACATTTATGTGAAAAATAGTAATAATATGTGACAAACTATAATAGTCCGATTCGCTTTCCCTCATTGTTTTTTTCCTTTCTATTTGTTATCTCCAACTTGTATGACAATTTGCTATTTTTTGGTGCTTTGGTGCTTTAAATCACTGGTTTTTGGGTGCTTCAAACAGAAATTGAGGAATAAAATTGTTTCGCTGCAGACGCAATCACTTCGAATAATATGTTTCAATCTAGAAATTAGTTTTGTGTTGTCCACTCATGCATGTAAGCAGACTGTGTTAGCTGGATGAGAGAGAGCTGATAGCATCTTCATCACTGTCCCTTCAAACATTGGAGGCCCTATGAAATTGAGTTTTATCTTATTTTTTGTCCTTTATTTTTCTTTCAGTTATATCAATGAAATATTAATCAGCTTTTATGGCTACCTACTATCTTGTCTTGTATCCATTCACTTTCATCAATTAGACTTTAATTAGACAAAGTCTAAGCATTATTTTTTGTCTTCTATTTGTCCTTCAGTTTTATCAATGAAATACTAATAATTATCTCCACAAAGACTATAATTTGGACAAACAATAATTTGTAGGCATTTTTCTCTCATGACTTGGCTAAATTATAGTCTTTGTGGGGATAATTAAACTTAGACTTTGTCTAATTAAAGTCTAATTGATGAAAGTGAATGGATATGAGGTAAGATAGTAGGTAGCCATAAAAGCCGATTAATATTTCATTGATAAAACTGAAGGAATTATCACCCCATATATTTTATTTCCAGTTTTTTTATTTCTGGATCAGATCTGACAAAATCCTTTTGGTGATGACATTCTTAATAGATACAAACAACCATATCCTTTGCATATAACTACCAAGATTCACAAATAGTAAGAATAGTTAGATGTGATTTGTTATAGATTTTATTTTCTCTTTTAGCAGTTCAGAGTTTTATCATCTTTCCCACCCTACAACCTATCCTTCAGAACCTGCATTTTCCTATTCTGATTTTAGACTCTCTTAAATTTAAAGGCATGCAACATAAGTTTTCTTACTACAACACTTGTGTTTGTACATGTGACCTATGTTAATTTCTTTTTTAATTTTGTAACACATGTCAATTATTTTGATTGCATTTTCCAATAGCATTTCACCATGTTACGTGGATTTATTTGTCATTTTTAAGAAAGATATTTTCATTATTAACTAAATTATTTTAATGAACTTAGCTTGATATTTATTCATTCAAGGTATCCAATGTCCATGTGTTTAATGAGATAGAATCCCCATGTTATGTGATCTATATAATGTATTTATGTGTAAATGTTATTATCTACTAATTTCAGCTGTTGTTTTTTTGGGATTCATTCTCTTCTTTTTAAAAAAAATAAAAAATTTCAATATCTTATATTTTCAAGCATAATAATCTTTGGAGACATACAACCTTATTTTAGTTGAAATATTATGATGTATTCAGGTGTTATCATCACACAACTTCTTTATGCTTCTTATTTTATGGTTCTTAGATTTGGATACATCTTTTGTATTTATCCATATAATTTTGGTGTGATTTTAGATCAAAAGTTTTTTGAAATAAGTCTTAGAGAAATGTTCGGATGCTGGTCTTGAAACTTTTGAGTATTTCCACACCACTTACACTCAAATTTGTGTTTAAATGGATTTGGATAATGGATTGTTAGCCATCAAAATGATCCTAGATTTTTGTAACAAATTTTGAACTATATGAAAGATCAATTTCGAAGAAAACCTTCTTCAAAAGCTGATTGGCACATGAGTCAGAGTAACATTATCACACAATTTCTCCAAATAAGAAAGAGGAGATTTTTTTTAAAACTTGTGTAACAAAAGTAATTGTAGACAATTTATTTTAGAACTTCTTATAAAACTAAATAGACAATTAATCATTTTTTTCACATAAAGAAAATTTGATCAATCTCTTTTATCACTGAGATAGAAGAATCTTTCCTTAACAAAGACTCACTCTTCGATTGTGAATAATTATAAAAAAAATTAATTAAATATTACAAATTAAAAAAATAATTGTTAAACAGCATGGGATATTTCTCACATATTCAATTACTTAATTCAAATTTCCTTGGAAATTGGTATTCTACTCTGTCATACTATGTGCAGGAAACTTGGTTGTTGAACTTCAACCTCAAGCCAAAGAAAAGTCAATCAACTTTTGGAAGTCCTTTGTGCCCTTCCCTCCTATGTTTTCCATTTCACTCCAATCACAAGTTGTCACTATAGTAATACAAACAAAACACGTAATTCATATCCACGTTGTTTAATTAATCTAATTCGACATGCAAAGACACGTAATACTAGAAAAAAAATTCTAGGTTATCCTATTATTTTCCGCGTTTCCACTGTCAGATCTCATTCAAGGAAGGTTCGTTATTCTTCTCTACTTGCCCATCACTCATTTAGTCTCTCTCTTTCTATATATGTGGTTGCAACTCTTATAAGAACTACAAGATTTTCACATAGCTACTTGATTAGCAATCCCCTACACATTATATCTCTTATAATTCCAGAGATCATTTCAAAAGAAAATTTATCTGTAATGACTGATAAGAATAGATGCCAAAGTTGTGAGCTATAAGATGGATTGATGTATGAGTAGGAAGATGGATGGATCTAGAAGGGAAATTTTCAAAAGACAATTTTATAGAACCGCCCACAGTGGTAGAAGATGCACAAGTGGCCAGGATTGAGGGAAAAAAATTGGATGATATAAGCATGAAAATTTGATATGTGGCTCAGATATCATCTGCTTAATAAAAGGCATGCGGGTTCAAATTAGGAAACACCATAGTGACATCAGATTTTCTGCTCCAGTTGCAGAGTATTAGTTTTATTGGTCAGTTTGGTATAGTGATCATCCAAATTGAAAATAGCAATCCTCGTGCAAGTATTGTCCTCCAGTGAGCAGAACGGTTTATACCCAGTGTATACCCATTACTTGTGTTTTTGAGTTAACCAGGGGTATTACAGAACAATTTTTATTTTTTTTTATCAGTAAAGGTAGAGCCAAATTTTGTATTAATTTTGAGTAAATGCATATGATTATCACTGCATTTCAAAAAAATTCAAAAAAACCTCTGCTCTTAGGATCACAGAGGGCCCTTCAAAAACAGAGCCTTAAAGCTTAGGGTTCAGCCATTTTCTTGGAGTATTTAAGGTTTAAGTCTAGAAACCAAAACATATGCGTAAGTACCAATTATATCCAGGTTCATCAATCTGAATTCAGAGTTTTTAAACTGAAAATAAACACTAATAAAAATTTACAAGGATAACTGTATATTCAATAAGCAAAAGGGTATCCATAAAGAGCCTAGCTTGTGGACGGAATGTCCAGTTGAGGATGTTGCTTTCTTGGGCGGCCTCGTCCTCTGCTTGCTGGAGAGCCCCGACCACAACCCTTGCCCCTGCGACCACTGCTGGAGCTACCTCTGCACCTCTGTTCAGGCTTAGGTTCTCTTTCTTCTGCAAGCATAGGCAGGAAGCCATTCATTCTTGCAAAGAGGAACACGTTCTTAAACGGGGGCATGCCCATTCAATTCATTGTTTGCTTGTTTTCTCTTGTATACCTATCTGAATTCTTATAAAGAACTGAGATGGAATCAAACAACATATATTTGATTGTTAAATTAATTGAAGTCTATAAAGGATAATAGGGGACAGGTTCAATTGTAGTCCATGTTTCAATTTGAATTCATGAAACATGTTTATAAGTCTACTAAAATTTCATTTACTAGATCAATAGTCATTCATTTCTTTATTTAATAGTTAAGAAAAAAGTTACTAATTAGACATTTATTTGTTTACTTAATAGTTAAGAAAGAAGTTACTAATTAGATGAATTGTGTAATTTTATAAGTATTTATAGTCTAGGATTATTGGGTCATTTGTGCATAAGTATTGTATCAGTTGGACACATGTTGTGGTGGTCAAAGTGATAACAATGCAATAGAGAATATGTATCAGATGTCACTTCAAAATGAGCACTTTTGATCCTTGCATGCTTAATGAATCCTCTTATCGAGAAGTCAAAACAATAGTTATAAGCTCTTATGTTGCATTTGAAAAAAGAACAAAGAAATCCAATGTATTGTTTAGGAGTGCATGAAGTTAGCTATAAGGACTATTGGAACCCGTCCTCTAAAGGTTGAATTTTGAAATAATATGAATGGGTTCAATTGTTTTTGTCTTTTTAAATGTATTTTATTTTAAACTTGAATTATTTTTAATTTCATAAAAGAGTATGAGCTTTAGTTGACACTTCTTTAGTTAAGAGTTAAGAAATAAGGGACATCTACTTTATCAAAATTGTCTCAAGTATAATTGTGATCTCATCCCTTATAATGTCAAGGGTTTCCCCTCGCAGATAATTGACTCATGGTGAACTCAAAATCATTCAAAGTAAAAAATAAAATAAAAAGATTAGATGATATGAAACTTATAAGAATTAAGCTTAACCAATTGATTAATCTATATATTTGGAACCAAGTTAAAGAAATTAGTATTTTATAAAAAAATTAAAAGTGTATTAAAAAAATTACAATATTTACATTAACTAAACTATTAATATTTAAGAAAAGTTAAATTGGCTTATATATGTAAAAACATAGTGAAAAGTAGGCATATCCATAATGATATATTTTTGTCTTTTACATAATTTATTTAAAAGTTAGATATACTTGTACCATCTCCAATTGTAATAATTTTGCTAAAGATAATGAACAACTTCACAAAAGAATTTTTTTAAAATAAATAATATATTGAAAAAAATTATAAGTTATTTTTAATAATTCAAAAGTTATTTTAAAGTTATATAAAATTTAACTTAAATCATTATTATTACTTAAATTTTTTATAATATAATTATATCTATTCTCTTACTAATTTTTAAACGTATTATTATTATTATTTTATTAAAAATTATTAAATAAATAATAAAATTTTTAAAATTGCTTCTGAATGAAATATGTAATTTAGAGACTTTATAGATTAGTAATTGTAAAACCTAAATATAATTATTTTCTATATAGAACATTAAGTAATAAAAGAGTGAAAAATTTATATTCCACGCTTTTCTTTTGATAACTTTAGACTTATTTTAGAAAATATAAAAAAAATATTTTTAAATAAGTAACAAATTTTCAAGGGAGGGGTTTTATTTTGCGGGAGCTTCTTTGTGGTGCTTTGGTGAGTCTCACGGGTGTTTTTGTTTTCATCTTCTGTTCATATGGAGGTGAATAAGGTTTCCAATAGTTTGGTAGTTGTTAGTGTTGTGTCATCCTACGGATCTTCTTCGGGTATGCATGCAAAGTCATTTGACTCCTTTTACATGGGGGTGAGTTCAAAATTAAATAAAGTGAATGGGTGTCTTCCAAGAAGCAATGGTCGTCCGGTTCTTGTCATTCCTCCTGAATCAGTTTTTGAGGATGTTGAATGTTGGAGTAAGCATGCTCTGATCTGCAAATTTCTTAGGGTTTGCATCTCTTTGTCAGCATTGGATGCCTGGATTCACCATTCCTGGCAGATTGAGGGGGATATGGAGCTCATGCTCGCAACAGATAGCTATTTTATGGTTGTTTTTGTGATACCCTAAAAATGGTCATCTAAACCATGGGCCTCTAATCTCGACAACATCACCAAGGTCCTAACCAAAAACAATTAAATCAATCTTGAGCACACAATTAATTAATTCTTCAATCATTAAATATTACATAGCAATTAAATTGTTCTATATTAATTAAATATTTGTTTAATTAATTAAATTATTCCAAGAATATCATTTTGATCAATTTTCCTATTTCATTTATTAAATATCATAGCATATATATATATATATATATATATATATATATATATATATATATATATATATATATATATATATATATATATATATATATATATATATATATATATATATATATATATATATATATATATATATTTGTTTTAATAATATGCTTGGTAAACTTTTTAACGTGACCAGTGATGCTGGCACGACACGCCCTCCGGCTCCACGTGAACGCTTTTGACCTAGAGCTATGAACCAGTGAGGCCACAAATGGGGGACCTCGTCCCCACACTTCACTTGTTCAAATCCGCGAGCACAACGACCCAGCGAAGGCACAAGGCCTTGTGAGCACAGTGGCCCAGTAGGGATTTGAACCTTGGTGGTCGCTTCACCAACGAAGTGTTTTAACCGTGACACTACATGTCCGAAGATAATATCATAGCATATTTAACTAATTAATAAATTTTCTATTTAATCATAAAAAAGGAATTAATTTATTACAAAAGAGGAATCAATATGCAAAGCCAGAGTTAAATTGAAAATAAAATAAAAGAATTGAATTGAGAGAGAAATCAAAATTGAGATATTATTTCTTCTTCTAAATTGAGAACTTGAAATTAGAAAAACAATTAAATTGATTTATTATTCATCCTCCAAAATTGGAACTCAAAGCTTTTGAGAAAAGAAGTTCAGTTGCATTGAAAAGACTCTTTTATTAAATAAATCAAAGATATGCATGGAATCATCTATTTTTATCTCAAGTGCATGGAATTAATTGAATTTTGTCTCCAATGCAAACTCAAACTTATAATCTGAATGCATTTCAATCAAGCTATAATTGGAATCTATCTCAAGGTTAACTGAATCTGATCTCTCAATTATTTCAATTATCCTAAATTGTGCTTTTTCTTGATCTCTCTTGTGATTCTCTATAAATTCAGCCTTCATCTCTCATTTAAAACACCTTGGAGATTTATTGTTATTATACAGTTTTTGCTATGGAGTCATAGAAGATAGTGTGCTTTCTTTTTTGAGATTATTGCCTCTTAGTTTAGCTTTTTGCATATTTTCAATTATGATTGCTTGAATTCATATAGCTTACTATTCATCCATCTAGCATAATTTTGCATACATTTAGCTTAATATCATTCTCATATAGATTAAATCCTTCGTCTTGGTGTAGTCTAGTCACTGGTACTGCTTATACAAATCTAAGAGAAATTTTATACTCCCATCTTTTAGAAGGTAATTGGTTGATTTGTTATGGTTTTATTATTCATGCTTATATCTGTCTAACCATACATGTAATGACTTAATTGAATTGTCGTGTCTTATAGCTTGCAGATACTTATTCCACTTTTCACACACACATTTCTGGCACCTACCGTGGGTTAGAAGACTACATCTTTCGACCTCGAAGACTAACTTTTTCTTATTTTTTCAGATTTTTCATCCGTACAGTTACTGCGAATTATCGTACGAGTTTTCCCACAATCCCGAACGACAAACTACAGATATCATGTGATCTCGTACGAATTATTGTACGACTCGGTGAGAATCATCGTACGATATTCTGTGTATTTTGGGTTAAAAGAAAATTTCATTCTTTAGGTTTTCTTATTCAATTTTTATCATACTAATGCTAACCCAAACTTGTTGTTCGTCTAAGGAATTTTTCACAGCCTAATCAGTATTTTTGCAGAACGCTTGTCGAAGAATATGCTTGTCAAACAAAGACAATATAACTACTAATTCGTTGTTTTTGCAGGTTGCCTAAGGAGATTCGAGTAAACATTGTGTATTCATTAAATTCACTTTTTTAAGGCACCTAACTTGCTATCTAGTTAATGAACAAATTTGTCTTTCGTGTTTTAAGAAAATTATGAGAGGTAGGAGAGTATGCTCTTGTATGTATAGCCAATCAGAAATCCAGACCCTTGAGGCTTTTTCTTAAGTTTGAGATTTGTATATCTTTAGCGGGCCTACCCTCCCAAGGAGCCTATAAGGCCAAAGCCATTAGGGCCCGTGAGAGGGGAACGACCCAAGTGGGAACAACTAAACACCAAGTACTCCAACCCACTCTAAAATAAACGTGATTTGATGAAAATCAAGTCAACAACAGTTCTCGGGAATAGCTCTCCTCTATACCTTCGAGTATATTAAACCTTGGTTTTCAAGGCTGAAAGACCTCTTAATTGAGTTTATACCCCGACACGCCGAATGGATCCCTTACTAGTTCCAATTAAAATTAGAAGCTACCCGGTTCACCTCTGAAAGGGGGATAATATTTGTGCAAGAGAGATAGTAACTCTCCCAAGACACTTACCATATGGTGCCCCCATTAGCATTTGGAGTCGGCTAATACAACATTGAGAATCCATTGCGTGAGACTCAGCGATCATATTCTGATTAGCTATTGGGTGTGTACCTAAGTCAGCAAGCAAAGGTTTTCTTCTCTCACCAATTTCCATAGGGTTAGCATGTTGTGATTGGAGTCATTATACATATTGCATGTTTATTGTGCTTTCATCCCTAAAACTGAAATTGAAATACCAAAATTGGAGAAAACAATAAACAACTCAGTGATCAAAACTTTATCCGTGTCACAAACTAGTCTACATCAGTCATCAAAAACCTCAGTCCATCTCAAAATTGATCATCGTCAGTCATTAAAAACTCAGTCTATCAGAATTTTGCCTGTCCTGTAAACTATCGTATGAGTCTTCTAATTTATCGTCCTGCTACATACCTATTTTCGCATTAGATCTCATCAATCCTGCCAATTTATCGTCTGATCCTCCATTCTGTGTCATACGAGACTTGATAATCTGTCATCCTAATTAGGGAAGTGTCGTATGATTCTTGATCATGTGTCGTACGAGAAAAAATTACATTCATCGGTTTGTCGTCTGAGGTATACCCATCTATCGTGCGATCATAGACAACAACTCGTATGAAATTCTGTTTTTATCATCCTGGGGCTATTAAACTATCATCTAGTTCTGTCAACCTTGTTGTATGAATCTCTAATTTTCTCAATCCAGAACAGTCAAACTTGCCTAAAACAGTCTACAACAAGCATAAAACTGTTTATCATCATTATAAGAATAAATAAATCTAAACAATGTACTTTTTCCATTTGTGTTGCACGATTTTGTCGATCATCTTTCAGCTAGTTCAATCAACTACCTATCAAACTTAAGTCACTTAGATAACATCTTACATAGGATAGATCATTCCTGAAACCAGACTGAGTCTTAGTCACTTCTCTCAAATCAAACTAGGTAACTTAGATAAATGTCTTACACAGGATAGATCTTTCCTGAAACCAGACTAAATCTTAGTTGCTTCTCTCAATCGATATGTTAAATGAACAACTAGCTCCAAATTTGATCTTAACTTCTACATCACAAACAGCTCTAGGTCACATTAGTCAATAAAAATGCCTACTCAAACTAGAAGTTCTCGTAAGAGAGCCAACAAGGACAAAGGACAATCCTTTTCATATCAAGATAACCCATTTTACGTAAAGGACCCACTCAATAATAAACCTTCATCATCTGATATGCCAGTTTTTTATCAACCCTTATCTCCCACCATATCTAAAACAAGACAAGAAAGACAAGTTGCTAAACACGATGCCCGTGATAATATTAGTATACATACTACCGACAGTGATTCCTCATCAAGTGAATATGAAGCCTTTGAGCCTCCAGAAATTGATATACGGAAATGTCAAGAGGATAAAGATTTCTGAAAAATGTGAAGGTCATCATGGCTAGAGAAAAAGAAGACTATTTTCTAGAACTAGCAAAACAAGGTTCTAAACTTCCTACTAGTTATAATGTTGAGACCCTCGTCACTAAAGAGGAAGAGTTGCCCTCAGTAATGGTAAACAAACAATTACAAGCCGTATGGATTGAGATCACAGAATTGAAAAACAAGGATAAATCTTCAAAACAATATTCTCTGGATACAATATGCCCATTTTCATTTGACAAAAAATTATATAGGTCTCCATTTCCTTCACGAATCGAGATCCCAAAATTTGACAAATATGATGGCACCTTAGACCCTCAAGACCATGTCAGAGAATTTTGTGCTTTATGTATGGATTTCATGCATGAACAGACATATCTCATGCGCCTTTTCCTAAGGATTTTAGGAGGGCAAGCTATGGAATGGTTCTCAAGTCTACCTATGGGGATCAAAAATTTTCAAGAATTAATCCAATTGTTCCTACAACAATACTCCTATAACATTCGTCATCCAGTCACTATGATCAAGCTTTGCAATACCAAACAGAAAATAGGAGAACCCTTTCTCACTTTCCTCCAACGTTGGAGAAAGATGTTCTCTAGATATTCACGGCCTATTTGAGATTCTGAGAAAATGGATATCTTTGTCAATAACTTGATCCCTGAATTGAAATATAGTATCCAGATGCAAGTACACCCATCATTCAACAAAATGGTAGATAATTCCCTCCGAATGGAAGATGTGCTTATAAGGAAGGGGGATATCTCACTTTGGAAAGAAACACAACCAGGATCTAGTTCCAAAGAAAAGAACAAATATTGGAAATATGGCAAAGACAACAATAGAAACGTTGTTAATGACAGAATAGTAGACACTGTTAATACAAACTCAAAGCCCACAATATTTAACTTGGCTAGTGGCACACAAGCACTCAAAGCAGCTGCAACTGCAGTAGAAAATCCTCCGAAGAAAGTAAAAGAGTGGTTTAAAGAGAAACCTTGGCTTTCTAAACCTCAACGTGACTTCACTCCTCTCGAAGAATCATATGAATCCGCTTTTAAAACTTTATTAGCAAATGATCTGATAACATTACCAGATAATTCTAGGCCATATGATCCTGAAGTCAAACCAAAATGGTGGAAAGAAATGAATATTGTGAATATCATCGAAACAAAGGTTATAACACAAACAATTGCATGAAGCTCAAACATGAGATTCAAGATCTCATTGATGCTGGTAAAATTGTTGTCGAGAATCATGCGACTAATGCTGATCACAAAGCTTTTAAGGTTCCCTTACCTGTTTACGAACAAGGTGATTCCTCAAAGACAAAAGGAGGTGCCAAAGTTAATTACACCTATACCAGCAATGACAATGTGATTAACATGATTGAGTCTTCCCAACCTGAATATTACAATATGATTATAATCAAAGATAAACAATATGAATCACAACATGCAAATGCTATGACTTGTGCTCAAAAGAAAGTCACTCTCCAAGGAGCTAGTTCTTCAACTCCTGCTCAAACGACGTCAAATCTACCAACCTCGTCAAAAAAACAAATAGATACAACATTTGCTAAATTTAAATAGCTAGCTTCATCATCATCCCCTGGATATAGCATTGTTGAACGGTTGAAAAGAACAAATGCTCAAATCTCCATCTTTGAATTACTAAAAATCACTTCTACTCACAAAGAGATCTTGGACAAGGCCTTAATCACCACTAATGTTCCAAAAGATTTAGATATTGATCGGTTTCAATCTATGGTGGGTCATTTGACTTCACCTCACTATCTAACCTTCTTTGAAGAAGATGACAACTTGCTAAATCATCCACATAACCAGCCATTGCACATTGAAGCTATGATCCATTAACACCGAGTTAAATGTGTTTTGATAGATGGAGGTGTAGGGTTGAATATTTGTACTTACATTCTGCTTACACAGCTAGGATTTTCTGAAAATGTCATTGATCCGGCCAAGGAAATAACAATCAAAGCTTATGATGAAGAAGAAATAACATCTAAAGGTCTAGTACTATTACCAATTAGGGTGGGACCTATAGAAAGAGATGTCATTTTTCAGGTGCTTGATCTTCCTCTGTCATACAACATCTTACTAGGCAAGCCATGGATTCATGAAATGAAGGCAGTTCTATCTACATACCATCAATGCTTAAAATTTCCTTATAACGGACTTGAAGTCAGTATTCCTATTGATACAAATATCCCCTATAATGCATTAAAAAAAGGTGTCGATACCTTTGTGCCTCATAATAGAGCAACCTCTACAGATGAAAGTTCAGAAGCCTTGATGAAGGACTTAGAAAAGAAATTAAAAAATACAAATACTAGCATGGATGGCTACAAGATAGAACTAGTACTTTCATTAATCTTTCTCCCTCCATCACCAAAACAGTTGGGCAAACCATCAGAGGCTATGAGGACACATAGTTCAAATCCACATGTCATATATGATGGACTTTTTGTATAGTCTTCTACTTCCCTGACAGATGAAATAGAAGAGAATTTTGTTCTTAAATGGCTTTTCAAGGAAGATAGTGAAAACAAGGAAGTACGACATTGTGAGATTTCCCCAACACAATATGGTCTCGGCTACAAAATAATTCAACACATGGGATATTCAGGTACTGGTCCTCTGGGAAAACATCAAGAGGGTATTATTGAAGCTATTCAGCTGCAAACAAAGTCTACAAATCATAAAGATGGACTGGCATATAATCCAAAAAAGACATCAGACCAAAAACATGCTTCTAAGTCTAAGTGGAGGAAAAGGATTCTGCCTTCAACATCATAGGAAGTCAACACTCAACAAACTCAAGAAGAGTGTGAAAAAGAACAAGAAGAACTAGCAATCGAGAGAGAAGAAATAACCAATACTCAAGTTCTAATGGTATCAGCTACAACACTACATGAAGTAGAAGTTCTAGAGGATATGAGAAGGGAAGTAGAAAGAGTCAGAGAATTATTTGGACCACTAAAAATTCCAGTCACATACAGTGGTAGGAAACAAGTGGATGATTTAGAGACTGACTCAAATGAGTATGAATGGGGTCCAGATCACCTCTCAAATACATCCGTTACAGAAACTCTAGAAGAGTCTAGTGATATCACAGATGAAACTTAAGAATTGATATGCATTTAAAGCTACAAAGAGAGATAGAAGAAATCAGACTAAAAAGACAAGAAGACTATGAACAAAAGATGAAAGAAGGGAGAACACAAGAAAATTCTTCACCTACCTCCAATAAGACAGAACATGTCAAGTATGCAACTACACAAGAAGAATTGAAAGCTACAAAAATCAAACCTGTCATTAGTCCAGAGGAAGCTGAATGGAGTAGACAACAGTGACTCACAAAACCATCAAGGTTATGTCAACAAGTATGTCAGATACAAGTGATAAATGAAATAAATTATGAAGGAACTTGTAGCATTAAAGATGTAGGTATTGATACTATATATACATTCACTCAATCATTTGAAGAAGAGTCGGCAACTTCATCCGATGACTCTGATGACTTTGAGAATAGTCCTATTGATGACAATACCTATTTAGCATCAAACTCTTACTCCTTTGTCACGGATGATGAGAGTCTATTTACTGATCTTGTTACTGTCGAACCAAAATATGTAGTCCAGTGTGGCATAGAGAACAATGCTAGAAGTAGGTCTATTGGATTTGGTCAACTAAATATTAACGTATACTTCAATCATCATGGTGTAACTCTTCCTGGTCTTGAGATATTTATGCAAGGTAGTTTTCTAGAACTCAACTTTTCGGTCTGCAATTATGATGACAATACTGTGAACTCCCTCGAACCTGTTCAAACTTTATCCTTGATACATCCTAAACTAATTGACTGTAGTCTACATGACCAACCTATGAATGTACCTATGTTTGCTAATGACTACACGTTAGCCTACTATCTTAATGCAGTTGAACCAATGGACACTTCCACCAATGAACAAAGTGAGAACATGACTGAAACAGATATCAAGTATCTTAGTAACAAAAATCAAAGAAAGAAAAATAAAAGATCTAATGGCGAAAACCACATTGTGGCAGTGTCAAAATAAAAAATAGAGAAAATAAAGGACGTACCTAAGGGTGAAAACCTCTCTAAGGCACCTGAAGGTGAGATACTCGATATACTGCCAAGTCACTTCTAGGAAAGATCTTCTATATTGATTGAACCAACTCAGCCAGTAAATATTCGGAATCAAGAGACACCATATATCATCCACTTAGCTCAATCATTATCAGCAGAAGAGTTAAAAGATTTCAGCAATCTCTTTTTAGAAATGAAGATCAACTTTGCATGGACATACTCTGATATGCTAGGCCTAGATCCTGATCTTATAATGCACCATCTTTCTATTACACTAGAAGTTAAACCAGTCAAGCAAAAAATCTATAAGATGCACCCTCATGTGGCACTACTAGTCAAAGCTAGGCTAGAAAAATTGCTAAAAGCTAGATTCATCTGAGCTATAGACTATGTGGAATGGATTTAAAACATAGTACCTATATCAAAGGCAGACAAATATATCAGGGTTTGCACAGACTTCAGGGATCTTAATAAAGCATGTCTGAAAGATGATTTTCCATTACCAAACATTGATATGATAGTGGATATGACTGCTGGGTATGAGATGTACTCACTAATGGATGGATTCTCTGGTTATAATCAGATCAAAATAGCTCCTCAGGATCAAGAAAATACATCTTTCACCTGTGCATGGGGAAGCTTTTGCTAGAACGTCATGCCATTTGGGCTAAAGAATGCAGGAGAAACTTCCAAAGAGCAGTGACTACTATCTTTCATGATATGATGCATAAGAACATGGAAGATTATGTAGATGACACTTTAGTAAATACTATGAAGAGATCCACACATATTCAAGAGCTAGGCCTTATACTAGATAGAATGGAAAAATTCAAGCTTCGACTAAATCCTAAAAAGTGTGCATTCAGAGTGACATCAAGGAAATTACTTGGCTACATCATTTCAAAGAAATGAATTGAGGCTGGTCTTGAGAAGGTCCAAGCTATAATGGAAATGCCACCTCCAAAGAATATTAGTCAAATGAGAAGTTTATAAGGACTTCTACAGTCAATAAGATGCTTTATTTCTTAGTTAGCAGATAAATCTCAACCCTTCACAAAAGTATTAAGGAAAGGATTAACATACAACTGGGATCAAGAATGTGAACAACATTTTCAACAAATCAAAGAATACCTCTCTAATCCACCAATATTGATACCACCAATTCAAGGTAAACCATTGATTCTATACATACCAGCTATTGATTCATCACTGGGGGAACTTCTGGCACAACAGGATGAGAATAAAAAGGAACGAGCTATATATTACATCAGTAGAACCTTGGTGTCCTATGAAATGAACTACACTATAATAGAAAAGGCATGTTTGGAATTAGTCTTTGTATCACAAAAATTGAGACACTACATGTCAGCACATTCCATCAAGCTAGTGGCTAAGATTGATTCGCTCAAATATCTTCTCAGCAAAGCAACACTTACCAGAAGATTGGCAAAATGGGTCATGGTTCTTACAGAGTTTGATATTGAATATGTAGAATGCAAAGCCATCAAGGGATAGGTAATTGCAGATCAACTTGTTGATGATCCACTTGAAGACACTCAACCTTTACATATAGAATTTCCAAATGAAGCTATCATGTACCTTACTCAACAATCATGGAAGATGTTATTTGATGGCTCTTTCACTCAACACGGTTTAGGTGCTCGAATACTTTTTATTACTCCTTAGAAATATTCAATCCTGAAGGCTTACAAGATTCTCTTCCCTTGCACAAACAACATTGCAAAGTATGAATCTTTGGTAAACGGGATTAAGTTGTCTATTGAATGGAATGTTCTAGAATTACACATCTATGGAGATTCTCAGCTAATCATCAATCAAATCAATGATACATATCAGACTCGAGATGAGAAACTAATGCCTTATAAGAGAATGGTAGATGATCTCAAGAAATATTTTACTTTTGTGTCATTCTAGCAGATTCCCAGATCCGCAAACAGAGCAGCAGATGTTGTGGCCACCTTGCCATCCATACCAGAGTTACAGGAATCTAATTTTCACTTTGAATTCCTAGTGGAAGAGTTACATTACCTTGCCTATGATTCTCTAGAGTCCTAGATGGTCTGTTCTATTATTGGACATGACTCATCTCGCTACAGCCACATTTACTCTTATCTACGAGACCAAATTATCCTAGATAATCTTACCCGTAATAAGAAAAGGAACCTAACCCAAAATGCTTCATGGTACGTCATTATCGCTAACGACCTATTTAGGTGAGGTTTGGATAGTACTTTTCTTAAGTGTCTATAAATTGAAGAGTCCCAAAGTGCATTATCGGAAGTCCATGAAGGTATTTGTGGATCTCCTTCAAATGGTCTAACTTTAGCTCAGAAACTACTAAGGGTTGGCTACTACTAGCCAGACATGGAGAAAGATGCTATAAAGTTTTCTAAAACTTGTGAGAAGTGTCAGCTACATGGGAATCTCATACATCCTACAGCAAGGGATCTCATACCCTTCATTACACATTGCCCTTTTCAGCAATGGGCATTTGATCGCATTGGCCAAATATATCCTGCATCATCTAACAGACACAAGTTTATCATAACTGCCACTAAGTACTTCACTAAGTGGGTAGAAGTGGTTCCACTCATCAAAGCAACCGATAAGCAAGTAGCTTTGTTTATCCTTAACTAAATCATCTGCAAGTATGGGATACCTTCATCCATTGTGACTGACAATGGAGGACAATTCAAGAATACGAATTTAGATGAGCTCTGTTAGAAATTCAAAATCAAATAGCACTGGTCATCCATATATTACCCTCAAGGAAATAAACAAGCTGAAGCATCTAACAAAAATCTGTTGACTATCTTACACAGAACAGTAAACAAATATGGGAGGGATTGGCATTTGCAGCTCAATCTTGCACTATGGGCTTATAGAACGAGTATCAAAACACCTACTAGGGCTACACCCTTTTCTTTAGTGTATGGATTTGAAGCAGTATTACCTATTGAACTGGAAATACCATCTCTAAGAGTTTCTTTGCAAGGTCTCATTACAAATGAAGACTATGGAATATCTAGATTGCAAGAACTTGAGTGGTTGGATGAACGTCGACAAGTGGCATTTGACCATCTGAGAGTGTATCAAAAGATAATGTCTAAGGGTTATAACAAGAAGGTTCGACAATGAGAATTTCAGGTTGGTGACCTTGTTCTAAGAGAAAATCCTAAAAATCAATAGTTTCGAGACAACAAAGGGAAGTTTGAACCCAACTGGCTAGGTCCCTACATCATTACTATAGTCTTTGGCTCTAGTGCCTATCAACTCTCAACATCAGAAGGAGAACAACTTTGTGAACCGATCAACACCATACACTTAAAGGAATTCTTCACTTAGCATTCTCTACTCCAGCAACTTGTACAACTGAAAAAGTCTTGAAAAAAATTCTAAAAATCAGAAAATGTCCTGAAAAAAAAAAAGGAAAAAAAAAGGAAAAAAGAAAGAAAAAAAAAATCTTTGCCAAGCAAGTGAAAACCTAGCAAACAGACGCCTCTTGTACTCAAATGCTCCATCTATCAACACAACATAGGAATTCCCTCTTTCATGCATCTTTTCTATCACTTGTACATATCTTTCAGTCATTTTTTGTAACATCCTGGTTTGTTGGAACCCTCATGGCTTGAATCGGATCAATGTCCTAGTCTTAGGTTAATCGACTAAGCATATTACATGTCCTAAGCAGTATCAATCAAGTCAACTTTCCATCAATGAAACCTGGTCATCCACTCTGATTCATTCACTTGTCTCCTAACTACTGAAGAGTTTTATCAATGAGTAAACAAGCAAAACAACATTACTAAAAAAAATCACTAAACAATTTGAGATATGCATGAAAAAAAAAATTGTGTGCTATCTTTTATATTGGTTTTCAATTATTATCCCTCTGAGTAACTTGAGGAAGTCTATCTTGACTAAGAGGAGCAAGGATTGGGGGCATAATATTTTCTTTGTTTTATGATTGTAGGAATGATTCTGATGATCTGGAAACATCTAATCAGCTAGGTGTCTATGATAAGTGCCTTCACATCAAGGTGAGACCGCCACACGTACCTCGACTCCGCTTATTTGAATGCTACAGGGAGGTTGGCTTTTGAGGGAATTTCATTAATGTGCAATCTAGATGCATGCATAATCTGTCCAAGGATATGAACGAAAAAGAGGGTCATTGCGGACAAGATAATTAATATTGTACATGAAAAGGAAGGAACTCTATTCTACCTGCTATGTTTGTAAACGCTCAGTGATAAAAATTAAGCATTTCAAATCCAGTGACTAGTTTTTAAGTTGCATTCATTCTGCATTTTCTGCATTTCGAGTGATTTCTGCATGATAACAATGATCTCTTTATCTTCAGAATGAGAGTTTGAAGTATCATCATTTCTAAGCTAAGTGGTCTCTTTTTAATCTTTTCCCCAATCGAGTACTTGTGTATTGAGATGTTAGCTACATACATAAGCATTTTATATAGATTCATACACTCATTTACATTTATCTTATTGCATATAAAAATAAAAATAAACAATTTGCATTACTCATTACTCATTTTCATCATTTATTTGCATATGAAAAGAAACAAAAATAAACAATCATATTCATTTGCATTACATACATCCATACTAAACAGATATGCATACATATAGAATAAAGCATATGGAAAAGCATCTCATAAATCAATCGACACAAGTACAATGAAATCAAATCAAGATCTTGTATATATAATCATCAATATCTCGAAGTACAAGTGATATAACTGTCATATACAATCTCCCATCGGAGCAAGAATCGTATGGGATTAAAAAATGGGGTATCTAACAAAATCTAAGAGCTATAAAAATCTATCTCTTTGCCTCTCCCTCATCGCCAGGTGGTGGAGGAGGTGGAGCCTGCTGACTGGCATCCTGCCTCGGTGCTCAAGCTCCCTTAGATCATGCCATGTGCTGAGAGTAGGGGACAACCTGCTGAGCTAACAGAAGAGCTACGCTATACGCTACCACATAATATGTTGTCCAACTGGTCTGGTGCAAAACCTCCTACTGAAGAGTGTCTTGCTCTGCCCTCATCTCTGTGACCTGATGATCGTGCTCCTCTCTGAGCTCTACCAACTGTCAGTCCCACTCTACAAGTTGTGTTTGAGCCACTGTCAAATTTGACTGCTGACCTGCTAATCTCTCTCTCATCGACCGTGCTGCATCAGTTGCCCCCTGTTCCCTCACAGGCTCTTCACCTCCATCTCCACCCTGCTCATCTCTCCTCTACCACACCTTTCTAGGAGTTGCTCTACCCTCCTCTCCTCCACCCTCCACTACCCTAGCACCACTCATCCTCGCACCAACAGCTCCAAGGGATATGCCCTCTCCTCTCTACTATTGGCTCCCTCAAGTTGGTACCTGTTGTTGCTCGCACTAGGATCACCACCTGCCTGCCTAGAAGCCTCTGCTCTCCATCCCTGTCCTTGTCCCTCTCCTTGTGCCTATGTAGGGGCATCATCCTCAGTCTCCTCTATGAGAGGTTCCTATTCAGCTAGATCTGTAAACCTAGGGAATGGATGTTATTGGAACCAATTCCTGTACTGGGGCAATACCCCCACATCTGCAATGTCATCATGGTAAACTCACCAAAGTTGTTGTAACCCTATCAGCTCCTACATGCTCAATGCATAGGACAACCTAGGGGCCCATCCTTGTCTCTCCTCATCTGCATAACGAGCGTACGTAGTAAAATCTTGTGAAATCCCTTGAGGCCTGCCATCCTACCTCACGACCCGAGATACAAAAAATTGCTCAATAACCATGATAGATCTTCTGATAAGAGGATGAGTCATGAACATATCTCTCCACATAGCTCTCTAGTCATCACAAAGCTCAAGGCCCATGTACGGTCTCCATACAACAACAATCAGGTCATCTAGTTGTCATCTCTTGTATTTTGTCTTGCCCAGATGGGGCTGAGTAACATATCCATAATATATGTAAACAATCGGTTGTTGTGGATCTTTGGAATCATCCACAATAGGTCTACAAACTGGGAGATACTCCTAGGCCCATACCTGTAAAACCAAGACCCCTGCTACCATGCTCTTCCCCTCCATGTAGACAACCTCATGCATCTCACAATACATGTGGGATAATAGACAAGAACCCCACCCTACCCTCTCAGGATGATCCAAAATTATCTCCAATATCGTACCCCAGCCGCATAAGAAACCCTGTTGTCCTTTGTCCGGCATCATGAAGAAACCAATGAATCCTACCAAGACACATGCCAAGGGAAACTACTCTCTGTACCTGGCCATCATATCATCCCAACTGATAGCTCGTGTAAGGATGTCCTCGTCATGAAAAATGAGTCTCAAGGATAATATACCAAGACATTGTGTCGAATCATAATCAGCCTTATCCCCAAAAAATGGAATCCTGTAAACATCATTGGGAGTGATGGTCATCTCCCCAACTCGTAAATGGAATGTGTTATGCTCAGAATGGAATCTCTCAACAAGTGCAGTGAGCATCCTATAATTCACACGGATATCAAGCATGTCTATAAGGTAAGTAAACCCGCACAAGTCTATATGTGCCCTATCCACATCGGATAACTCACGCACTAGCCTCATAGTCAGAGGATAGACGCATAGGAAAAGAACATGTGGTAATCGCACCTACAAGAATCAAACAACATAGCATCAAAGAGTCATTCAAATTTTCTATAAGACAACTTAAACATCATGCAAATCCAAATACATCAATTGCCAAATCAAATTTTCATGTTTGCACCCTTAAAAAAGCTCATTGTTTTTCATACGAAATTTCATAGTGTAGGCAAAAACTCGTACGAGTCAGGAACAGCTATAGCACAACAAAAGACTCCTATATGACAAAAGACATATACCCGCACGATAAAATGGTCTTCTAAGAAAATATTCGTACGATACACAAGGAGGTCTCGAACAACAAAACTAATGGCCTCAAATGATATAACACTAAAGCACAGTTTGTTGTACGAGACACATTGTTAGCTCTCACGAAAAAATGACATGGACCAAATTTTAAATGACTAAAAGGCAAAAAATTCAACAAAAAATTCAAAATAGATGAAATAAAAAGGCATAAGATTAGTCACTCACCGCTGGCTCGTAATTTCGTGGTTGATTATGACATCTCTAGTGCTCAAATCGATGCTCCTTGATTGGAATGACCATTTTTCTTCACAGAAGGCTTTTCAAATTTTCAAACTTGGTGAGGTTAAAATGAATTGAAAATGACACTTGGACCCCTTATATAACCAAAAACCTAAATTTTCAACTTGCTCCGATGGACATGAAAATTGTGCTCTTAGCTAATTTGCCCATCCTGATTCCATTTTTGGGATCGAAATTGAAATCCGAGATCATTCTTCTAGTCAATTTCATGATATTGACCACTTAGCTCTTTCATCAAATGTTCATTCTTTTCTTCAATTTGCGCTCAATTTCTCATCAATCATCACTAAATCTTCAAATTTTCCTTTGACAAAACCTTTGTGCTCAAATAATTATCATTGCCAACAATTACCTATAATCGTGTACCCTTTCTATCTTTCGATTTCGCTCCTGAGGGGGCATACTGATGACCTCATGATCTCACATCTTCAATGTCAAGAAAATTTTCAAATCTTCATCAAAATTCAAGCAAAAATATTTTCAACTAAAGAAAATAAGACAAATTCTTATCGCTAGGGGCATCTCAGCTTCATCGGTTCATATCAAGTTGAGATCTCTCAATCATCTAAATCAAATCCTTATCACTAGGGGCATATCAGTTTCATCGCTTTAAATTAATCTAATATTTGTCTTCATCTGAATCAGTCTCTTAATGTTAATCAATTTCATCGCTTTTCATCAAGCTGATTATTGGTTTAAACTCAATCAAAATTTTAGAGAGTATCTTTGATCACACGCTCAATCTAAGCAGGTGTTTTCTTTCATCGCATCAAATCAAGCTAGACAGTTTACCTTCGCTCACTGTGTCTAGTTCAATCAAGTTCTAGATTAGTAAGGTCTGCTTCTTGATCAATCAAGTTCAAGTTCGGTATCTTTGCTCTTCATCGGTCCTAGTTCAATCAAGTTCGGAATCGGTTTCTCTCTTTAATCAACTTTGTTCAGCTTCATCACTTCAAATCAAGCTAAACACCTTGCTCTTCATCTTGTTCATGATCAATCAAGTTCAGAACTGGTATCTCCTAGACATGTCAACTATTCTTTGAACCAATGCATTGCTCGCACATTAATTCAAAAAGGGGCAAATGTAATACCCTAAAAAAGGTCATCTAAACCATGGGCCCCTAATCTCAACAGCATCACCAAGGTCCTAACCAAAGGAAATTAAATCAATCTTGAGCACACAATTAATTAATTCTTCAATCATTAAATATTACATGGCAAGTAAATTATTCTAAATTAATTGAATATTTATTTAATTAATTAAATTATTTCAAGAATGTAATTTTGATCAATTATCCTATTTAATTTATTAAATATCCTAGCATATTTAATTAATTAATAAATTTGTCATTTAATCATAAAAAAAGAATTAATTTATTACAAAAGAGAAATCAATATGCAAAGCAAGAGTTAAAATGAAAATAAAATAAAAGAATTGAATTGAGATAGAAATCAAACTTGAGATATTATTTCTTCTTCTAAATTGAGAACTTGAAATCAGAAAAACAATTAAATTGATTTATTAATCATCCTCCAAAATTGGAACTCAAATCTTTTGAGAAAAGAAGTTCAGTTGCATTGAAAAGACTCTTTTCTTGAATCAATCAAATATATGCATGGAATAATCTATTTTAATCTCAAGTGCATGGAATTAATTGAATTTTGTCTCCAATGCAAACTCAAACTTATAATCTGAATGCATTTCAATCAAGCTATAATTGGAATCTATCTCAAGGTAAACCCAATCTGATCTCTCAATTATTTCAATTATCCTAAATTGTGTTTTTTCTTGATCTCTCTTGTAATTCTCTATAAATTCAGCCTTCATATCTCATTCAAAACATCTTGGAGATTTATTGTTATTATACAATTTTTGCTCTGGAGTCATTGAAGATAGTGTGCTTTCTTTTTTGAGATTATTGCCTCTTAGTTTAGCTTTTTACATATTTTCAATTATGATTGCTTGAATTCATATAGCTTACTATTCATCCATCTAGCATAATCTTGTATCCATTTAGCTTAATATCATGCTCATATAGATTAAATCCTTCGTCTTGGTGTAGTCTAGTCACTAGTATTGCTTATATAAATCTGAGAGCAATTTTATGCTCACATCTTTTAGAAGGCAATTGGTCGATTTGTTATAGTTTTATTATTCATGCTTATATCTGTCTAACCATACATGTAATGACTTAATTGAAGTGTTTTGTCTTACATCTTGTAGATACTTGTTCCACTTTTCACACACATAGTTTTTACCAACATGTCAGACCGGAATCAAGTTTTTGAGGGTGGCCCATATTCTTATAATCATGTGGGTTTGTTTATTAATCCTTGGCACGTGGGATTCAATTCGGCTATAGTTTCCATTGAAGTTTATTTTTTGGGTTTGTTTGCCTCAACTTTCATTAGAGTTTTGGAGGGAAGATATTATGCAACTAATTGTAGCTCTTCTCAGGAAGCCAACTGCAATTGCTCAGCAAACCCAGGATAAAAAGGTAATTTCTTTTTCTCACATCTATGTTTTTTAATAAGGAAAAATAGGTTTTGATGGGCCCCTGAAAGCCATTACAAGCCAAAGATCATAAGATACACATTAAAGCATTACATAAAGAAAAAGACAACAAACAAGAAGAGAACAACTAACCAGCAAAAAAGGCTAGCAACAGAGAGACAACAAACAACAAACAAGACCAACAGAGAAAGAGCCAAGGATAGGTAAAGTTCTGAAGTATCTCGGCAACTTCCAGCTCCAATTGCTCCATATTATCATACGTTCGCTTGATTTCATCAATTTTCTTGCTTTGGCTTTTCTTTTTCCTGGTGCTCGCATGGGTTCTTCTGCCAAAACCTGTCTCCATATCTTCAAGGTGTCTTCCTTCACATCATTGATGCTCATATAGGCCTTATCCCCATGGTCACTATCAAGATTACTAATAAGAGCCTTCATACTAGAAGAGGCGCCTTTAAGATCTTATGACTTTTCTCCCCAATCTTCTTGAACGTGTTCTCAACCCCTTACAACCTTTTTTCAGTAGCCCTAGCTCTATGTTGAGATGGATTCAAACAATCATTTTTCAGATTCTTTGGAAATTTGTTTGGGCTCATCATCATGGTTTCAATAGCTAGATTATGAGTCCCTCCCTTTTCATTGTCGAGTATTTCATGAGTATGGTCATCCCCAATGTCAATGTCCTTGAGTTAACAAGAGTGCTAGCACTTCTATTGGTAGATATCCTCCTCCTTCATTTCTAAAGGTGGATAAAGGAGATAAGGGTATGTCCCATGTGAAGGATAATGGCCCTAATAAGGATGGTTTCATGTCTGTTAAATCTTGAACCAAGGGGGGAGGCCAAAAAGGATCCTTTAGGGATAGGCAGCCTGATGACAACTTTAATCATTTTGACATATTGGATAATTTGGCCTTGGAGGAAGGGATTCTAGTAGAGGTTTCTTCTTGAGCAGCTTTAGTGGGTATGGATATAATGTAGGAGCAAAATTTTCCTATTTTGAGTCAGCATATTGGGCCACAACATGATGGTTCTTCTTCTCTCCCTGAGTCGAGGAACCCTTGTGATCTGATTGACTTGCAGGATGACATCGTTTTGGAAGATTTAGATAAGGAGGTGTAGTTCTCTGGTAAAGGGTTGGGCTCCTCATTGGGTTTGGGTTTGCAGTAGCACCCTCATAAGAAGGTTTCTATTGCTAATTCTTTTAAAGGTGGTCGTAAAATGGATCAGGAGAAGATTAAATCAGCTGGGGATTTGTTGGTAGAATTTGGGGTCGTCAAACACATTGATGTTCACTTCTCCTAATATCTTCAATGATTTTTCTCTCCTAGAATGTTATGAGGTTGAATGAATCCCTCGACAAAAGGCTATTCATGATTTGGTTGTAGCTCATTCTTTAGATATTGTTTATCTTCAGGAGACTAAGCTTTATGTTGATTCCATGCTTTGGTGTGCTCCTACTATTTGGGGTTTTGGTCGATGTCAATGTATCAAAGCTATGGGTGCTTTTGGATGGTTGGCCCTTTTTTGGGATCCAAGGAATATTGTTCCACTTTGGTGGATCTCTAGCCACTTTGCTCTTTCTTCAGCAACTTCTAGTTTGGAATTGGGTGAGATTATTTTTGGTTACTACTATGTATGCCTTGACAAATTTTTAGGGCATAGTCTTGCTTTGGTCCCATATTTGATATGTTAGAGAGACTGATCCTCTTCTTCCTTGGGTTGTGGTTGGTGATTTCAATTGTGTTTAATGTCTGGAGGAGAAAGGGGAGGTGCCTCGATTGGGTCCTTCCTCTATGCTCTATCATGAGAATGTGGACTGCTTGAATTTAATTGATATTAAACCATCTAATGGAATATTTACTTGGAATAATAGAAGTGGTGTAGAGGCAATCTCTGAGAGTTTGTATAGGTTTTTTGTTTCTTGTTTCTAGGTTGGTGGCAGCCTGATTACTTCTTCTAAAATTATTGACTGGAGAGGCTCTAATGGTTGGCCTATCAAACTTTTAGCTCCTTCTATGGCAGTTCCTAGAAATCCTCCTTTTAAGTTCCAACTTATGTGGTTGTGGGATCCTTCCCTTCATGACTTAATGGCCCAATGGTAGAGAGATCGAAGCCCTATTTATGGTATTGCTATGTATTTCTTTGTTAAGAAACTGCAATTTATTAAGTGGCATCTTAAAAAGTGGAACAAGTCAAGCTTTGTTAACCTTCATGTTATGAAGAGGAATGTTTAGGCTCACCTTGATGTTACCACTCGTTAGATCTAGTATCTTGGCTTCTCAGAGGACATTGGTAGAGCTGAGTCACAAATTTCTACTAAACTGGAAGAGTGGGAACTTAGGGAGGAGATTTTTTGGAAGCAGATGCCCATAATGTCTGGCTTCAGGAAGGGGATCAAAATACTATTTTTTTCCACAAGTTGGTGCAAGAATGTCATAACAAGAGTTACATATCCTCTTTGGTTAATGTTGTTGGAGATTAATTGACTTCTTTGTCAGCTATGTCATGTGAGGCCACACAATATTATGTTGCACTCTTTACTCAAAGATTCACCTCCTGCTGAGGAACAAGAGAATCTTATCTTGGGTTGTATTCCTTCTCTTGTTACTCATTTGATGAATGAGTCTCTTATGCATCCAATATCGGTATCTGAGTTAGAGGAGGTTGTGTTTGAGATGCGTAAGGGTAAGGCTTCAAGCCTAGATGGATTTCCTATAGAATTATTTCATGAATTTTGGGATATTTTCAATTCGGATTTGTTGGAAGTGGTTCATGAATCTTATTGTAGGAAAAAAATACTTATGGCTATGAATTCTAATTTCCTTGTTCTTATTCTGAAAAAGGATGGTGCTAATTGGCTGGACTTTTTTAGGCCTATTTCTTTGTGTAATGTTGTCTATAAAATTGTCACCAAGATGATTGTTGAGAGGCTCAAACATTGGCTCCTCATTTTAATCTCAAATGAGCAAGGGGGTTTTGCGGTAGGTAGACAATTTCTTGAAGGAGTGGTAGTGGCTTCAGAAGCTATTCACTCTAGGTAGTTTCCAAAGAGAAATCTATGTTCATCAAACTCGATATGGCCAAAGCTTATTATAGAGTTAAGTGGATCTTCTTCTAGAATATTCTCATAGCCTTTGGTTTTAACTCAAATTGGATTTGATGGACTATGAGTTGCGTTACTTATTCATCCTTCTTTGTTATTCTCTGTAATGCCCACTAAAATACCTTAGAGAAATACAACCAACTAACATACAAATAGGAATAATTTTTTTTGTAAGCATCTGCTAATACAACATATTAAATTACCACTTTTCAAAAGCATTATTTAACATCTACAAGATTTCATAAAATATCATTAACATCTACTTAATATAACATCATAATTACGCAAGTGGAATACAATATCACATCTACCAATCCCTAGGGTACTTCAATGTCATCAAGTAAATAAATCTATCACATAAACACCTGCATCTATGGTACCATTTAACATTCTTTACATTCATTTCCTAATCTATCACTTCCCTTCTAAACATGTGAATCATTATTCAATTAACACATATCCTATCACATCCCTATTATCCATTTGATTGATTTTAAAACACCAAACCAAATGCTCCTAAACCCTTTACAAACCATCTAACAAGTCAAGTTATCATGAATTCTCAATTAGGCATCAACTAATGCAATCTAGTTCATTTCCTTAGGTATAACCATACATCCTACAAGCTACTCATTCCTATCCATATTCTAGAGATATTGATGAGCCAAGAATAATATCATTTCCATTAAGAAAATTCATTTAATGCCAACATGCACATCACTCAATCATTTGGTCCCTTCCAATCTAGAATCACATACATAATGAATATCCAATTATAGCATAGTCATCTACAATGATTTCAACAATCATATTCTATTAAAATACATTATGATCTCAATCCACCACAAATCTTTTACATATGATTACAAGATACTATTACATTTTCTTTTTTTATAATTATGCCTTCCTCAAGATACAAGATACATAGTCTACATTTCCAATGCATAGAATATACTCTGAGAATCCATCTACATGAAGAGAAGATATGAATCCACATCCATGCACAGGATCATCCAATGAATAACATCCCAATGGAAGAAGGCATCAAACCACCCAATCATGTAGAACCATAAGAAACCACCCCCCATGATAGGAGATGACACAAGATCCCACTCACACTCTAGATCTAGGCCGACACCTAACAACCAAAGGATAACACAATACTAACATAAGTGCAAGAATTCAAATCATAAAATCTCCAATCATAAATCCTCCAAAGGAAACACATCAAATCAAGACTCAAGGCACTAAGACCTACATGTAGGGAAAAGAGTGTCATCACATACGACAATGGGAACTTGGGAACTAGCCCTGACCATCCTAGATGCACATGTGGATCCATATCAACCTCTATAAAGTAAGGGAGATTATCTTACCTACGTTACCAAGGCCTTTCCAAACTTATACTAGATTACTACCACTAGGAAAGGCAGAGGTGCCACTATAACCTTTTCTTATCTTATTAAGATGAACCATTATACCCAAACCCCAAGAATTATTAATTAGGTTATCACTTGATTACAAGGTAAAAAATCTTAATGAGATATTCCAACAATCTAGACCTTGGGTAACTCGGTTGTCTACTCCATGCAACCCCAGTTACTCATTTGGAAGCCCACTCCCCCTAGCATGTGCCTAGACCTTAGGGTTATATGCAACAATATATAACATAAATATTACAACATGACCATGGGCTCACACAAGGCAAGACCTAGTAAACCAAGGTTCCAAATCAATCCATAACATCATACACAACATGTCAACCTCTTAGGAAAAAGAAAGAATCCACCAAATATGAGTATAACCAATAAGCCCAGATACAAATAGTCAAATAGAATCCAAATAAAATAACACCATAGACATCTCATAAAATCTCAACACAAGCCACACATGCCTTTGGAGAATGCACAAAACCCAAAAAGTCACTCGCATTACTCAAATTGACCTTCCTTGCACCTCCGGAGTAGTTTATCTCTCTTGGTATGTTGTTCAACGCCCCTGGTATGTAGAATGGAACCCTTGGGATGTAGAAAAGTGTTACTGGTATGTATACCAACATTATTGGTCCATAAGATGGCATTTCTAGTAGTTTCTATAGCGTTTTTGGTAAAGAAGCCAAAAATCAAACAAAATGAACTCATATGGTTAGGGAACTTTCCTAGATCTACTAAGGGGTCCAAAAAAGAACTCAAAACCAACCCAGTAGGTCTAGAAATTCCAAAAATTGAAGAGGGAATAAAAAAATGCAAAGTTGTAGACTCACAGATAGAAAACTGCATAGAAAACTTTCTCCCATAGTGCTCATAATGGCACCTAGAAATCATAGCATCAAGGGGAGGTATAATAACTCTACAAAAACCTTAAAGAGACAACACGAAATCTTCACGAGACTCAAATAAAACCTCAAACTCTAATCAAAGGGTCTATACCCCAAAATGTGCAACCACAAAGAATCAAAATGGCTCCTGACAAGCTATAGGAAGCCCAAAATCACATAATAACAACTTTGAGACAAGGGAGATGCAAGAACTCAAAACAAAAGAATATTAATCTCCACTACAAGACTTAATATCACATTCCAATCACAAGAAGGGGAAACACAAACATTCACAATGAAGGGACAGGAAAAACACTTCCAGCAAGAGTTTTCTCAGAACTTGGAAATTAATAAACCACAAATCCGTTTCCCAAAATTCCTTCCATTCCAACTTAGATATTTCAAAATTCCAATCTAATTTCCCAAAACAATTTTAAATCATTCCAAGAAAACAATCGTGTACAAGCATAGTGCAAACAAGCTTTTCCAGAAAATCAAAATTCAAAGGAAAAGAAGAACCAACCTACAAATGCAAATCCAATAATGTTAGAAATCAAAGAAGAGGAAAACCACAATCAATCCAAATCTACAAGCCAATCTTCAATCCAAGCTCCAAACCAATTCAAAAATTCAATCTAGAATTCTATCGAATGGTAACCCAACAACATTCACATGATGCTCCATAAAATAAAAATAAAAACTCCAAACTATAAAAAAATTCGAACCAATCAGAAAATTTGGTAAAACAATATAATATACCTACCTCATATAGTTTTGATAAACATATTATTTATTAATATTATTTACCCACCAATTTGAAAATAACCAATCAGATGCAAGGATAGGTAAACTTTATATTATATATGTTTATACAAATAATACTGTAGACCCTCAAAATTGTCATGTCTAATTAAATAAATATTTTATTTATTTAATTATCTAAGCCTAATTCTTCTATTAATTAAATAAATTTTTATTTATTTAATTAATTCATTTATCCTCTTCTAGCCTTATTTCTCATTTAAATAAATACATTTATTTATTTAAATTATCCTTTTCCTAAATTAAATAAATATTTTATTTATTTAATTGTCCTACTTCTTCTATTAATTAAATAAATCTTTATTTATTTAATTAATTCATTATCTTTTTCTACACATGACACATGTCATTCATCTCTTAATTCCTACACTACCTACCTCTTTCATTATTTTATTATTTCCTTTACCTACCCTCTAATCCTAGCCGACCTCTCTTTTTACACCTCTCAATCTTATCCCTCCATTTCTTATTGTGTCTTCTATTTAAGGAGATACTTTCTTCATTGTCTAACCCTAATGGCTAATGATTGATTTTGGAGTACTTGGCTACAATACAATCCTACTTGCAACCACATTCCGTTCTTTGTTGAGCTCTTGTGTATATAAAAATCTGAGAGCAAATATATCAAGCAAGATCAATGGAGATAGGAAGAATGGAGATCAAAACCCTATTGGACATGTGATGGTATAATCTTTGTGATTTTGAGTTATTTGCATTGTCTTAGGTTATCTTCATATGTTATGGTGGATCTTTGTTCATTGTTAGGCTAGGGTTTAGTGGTTGAATTCATTTTAGCCTTTCAATATTGTTATTATTGTTATCCATTTTCACCATATACAAATACTAATGTAACAATATAGTTAAAAGTAGATTACTAAACAATGATAAATAATTAAGTAGCTACATTAAACAATAATTCAATAATAAAGCAATAAATAATTAATACAATTATATTAAATTAATCTTCAACTACAAATTAATAATTAAATAAATCAAAGCAATAATTAAATCAATAAATCATAAATAAATAATAAATAAACCATCAAACAATAAATCAATTAAATTAATCTCGATTAAATAAATACAACCCTCAATAATAAATAATTACCAATTAATTAATTAACCAAATAAATAAACAATAGTTGTATTATATGATAAATTAATTTAAACATTAATAAATTATCTTAACCCATTAATTAATCAAATAATAAACATACACTCACATCACTTCAAGCAAACCGACGAAAGGGGAGCATCAACACAAGACTAGCCACCAACTTACGCCACAACACAATTGACAAGGTGAACAACTAAGCCTAGAGTATAGAGTGGGTTTTCATGTCATCTCCGATCAACTTGCCATCGAGATAAGACACACTCAGACCTATGAATCCAGGTGGAGTTGATGTCTAGTACCTGTAAACCTATCATCACCAACTCAAGTACAAAAATATATATAATAATATATATCGTAAATAAACAGGCAAGTGATGAGAATCACAACATCAAATCATGCTCACAATGAGCGATATGACATCATCTCTATTATGAATACACTTAGAAGATAGTCACAATAATCAAGCACTATCATAATCATCATCATGAAATAGGGTTAGTGCATAGTATGGTACCATCATATCATCTTAAATTAAACCAAGCTATATCAATATGATCTATTGTTGTATAAAGGTGCAAGATGACACCAGGAGGGGTACTACATTCTCAATGGGGAACCTTCGATGTTATTTGGAGCTTCCAGGGGTCTTCACTAAGGGGATCCTATTTCCTCTTATTTATTTATTATTATGGTTGAAGGCCTAGGCAGATTTATCAAGTCTCAAGTTTCCTAGGGTATGATTCAGGGTTGGTCTTGGAGTCTTGGGTTGCCTAAGCTTTCTCATTTCCAGTTTGTGGATGACACTTGTCTTATGGGAGTTTCTCGCATTCATGAAGTAGAATCCTTTAGGTGGGCATTGGATATCTACTTAGTTACTTCAGGTAAAAACGTCAATGATCACAACTCTTCAATCTATTTTTTAATACCCCAAAAGCTATTCAAAGGAGGGTTGTGGATATCTTGAGGTTTCAAATTGGGTCTTTCCCTTTGCTTTATTTGGGTGCTCTCCTTGTTTTTGGACATTAATCAAGGATGCTCTGGTAGGACTTGCTTGATAAATTGCATGGGAAAGTTAATCACTACACTCATCAGTGGATTTCCACTACTACTAGGGTTACCCTTCTTCAATCAGTGATTTAGGATCTTCTTATTTATAGAAGTTTTGTTCAAGTAGCTCCTATTTATTTTCTTAAATAATTTGATGCTTTCTCATGCCAATTTCTTTTGAGTGGTAATTTGCATACTTCTTAGTGGAGCCTTGTTCGATGGGAAGTTGTGTGTCACACAAAGAAGGAAGGGGGTATGGGTCTTCAATCTACTATCTAGAGTGGGTAGGCTTTAGTAGCCAAATTATACTAGCGATGGTGTATGAGTCAGAATTGTCTTTGGGCTCAGATTCTCAGGAATAAGAACTTATTTAGTGTTAATCATGTGGATGTTGTTCATTATCCTTTGGAGGGCCTAGGCTCTATGATTTGGTACACTCTGAAAACTAGGGATTAGCTGGTTAAAAAGAGCCTTTTTTAGATCTATAATCGGGGCTCTGAAGCTCTTTTGTGGTCAAATTATTGGGACAGTAATCCTCCTCTACTTTCCATGTATCCACATTTGCAACCCCTTTTTGATAGGTTTTTAGTAGCTGGTTGGAATAGGGTTATGCATTATAAGTGTATTTGGAATATAGGCCTTATTGTGGGGTATAGATGGAAGGACCCTGGTGAATGGTCGTCAGGTGGTTCAAAGGAGCATCAGAATGTGTTGGCTCATATTCTTGCATCTAGGGAGTGCAACTCTTTCATTGGGTAGTATGTTTTAGCCTGGGGCAATGCCTTGACAGGAAAATACTCTATTTTTATTGGTTATTTGGAGCTTCTTAGACAAATGTTTAAAAAATATTGAGGTACATTGGTGGAAGCAGGTCGAGTAAATTTTCTTGGTCGAAGTGCAAATTTTTCCTATGCTTGGTTAATCATAATCGGTGCTTTATGTGGGATAATATGTGTAAGTGGGGCTTCCAAGATCCCTAAATATGTGTTCTATGTTGCATCGATGTGGAATCTATCTCTCATCTTTTCTTTCAATGTTATTTTGCTAAGGAGGTCTGGCACCTATGTTGGACAATTTGGGGTCAATCTTATTGGCATGTTTCTTCTTTGATTGATTTTTAGGCCCACTAGGGGAGACCCCCTATGAGGACCTCTTTCCTTTAGGTGGCCTGGGTTTTAGGTTCCTCTTTTATTATTTGGCATATTTGGTTGAAGAGGAATCGTAAGATTTTTCATGATAGTAGGATAGTCTATCATCATTTGTGGTGGAAAATTGTTTAGTCTCTTCGAGAGACTATCTTAGTGAAGTGTAACTTTTCTCGAGGTGTGGATCCTGGGGAGGTTTTTATCTGTACTCACCTTACTTTCCCTCTTCAAGGAGGTGCTCCACCAATTATTGGTCAGGTTATGAGGAATAGATGTAGACACCCTCAGTGGAGAATCGATAGGGATGGTTGTTGGACCTCTCTGCCATAGGGAGTTTTAAAAATTAACACTTATGTTCTTCCCATGGGAATCCTGGTCATGTATGTTAGATAGTTCAAATAATCGGAAGACAACTGAGAGGGGGGGCATGAATCAGTTGTCACAGATTACCAGAACCATTAGCAATTAAAACTTTAATACTGGAACCCAAAACATTAATATTGGAAAAATAGTTAAACCAATTAAGCATAAACAATAATCATAAAATAAATACCATCCACATGACACCAAGATTTATACGTGGAAAAAATGGTAAAGGGAAAAACTACGGTGGGAAGCCTAACCATAGTCAGATAATACTTCTACAATAAGTATGTGAATTACAATTGAGGGGCCTGCACTTGCAGGAAGGCCAACAACCTAGAGCACACTGATCCTCACAAAAGGAGTCTCACTGACTACATAGAAATCTAGACTACAATCCGGAGAAGTGTTGAACTGCAAAAGATAGCATCTCCTATGCCTAAGTACAGTTCTGGTTAAGCTCAATACCAAAGGATTAAATCCTCTTACATAAACCCAATTCGATCTCTAATGATCAACCAAATCCTTTGTTTGAATGATATTACATTATTTGCACATTACATCCCTTTCCCATAACCACATATGATCTACAATGAGATCTTACATCTATATATATAAACCCTCAACCATAAACAATCAGGTTGGCCACTAGACAATAAACCAATTACATAATTACAAAACATGTTGGCCTTAGACCAAACAAATAATATCCAACACATAAGACATCCCAGAAATGTATCGAGAAGTCCAATCCACATGCTTCATCAATGATCTCCATCCACAAAGTCTCAAACATGATCACCAACAACATCCTGAAACTCCACCAAAAGCTACACCAACACCACTTATGCAATTAATCAAAGATCTTCATCAAAATCTTTGTCGGTGAAACCCTCGCCAAATCTAGAAGCCAAGCCTCTAAGAAAACAGGATAGCATCTGATCACCAGACCAAAACCAACTTACTAAATATGAGCATGGGTATAATGAATAATCCAATTCCATAACCAAACTATACCAGAGCCTACCATATCATGTCGGATCTAAATCAACCAGAAACCACTCAACCTACTGGGACCAGAAGGGTGCTGGTAAAGTATCCAAACAACTAGTGTTGGCATCAATGAAAAAGTATCAATGCAACACATAATCAATTCTTCCAAATGGCAAACAACATAGGTATCAATGGGGTTGGTGGATATGTGCACCAAGTTGTGGTACCAAAAAGGGGTCTTAAGATACCACTTTTTTTTATCTGAAATCAGCAAAGTCTGAACTTCAATGACAAATTGAACATAGTTACACTCCAAATTAGAAGATGAAACAGGAAAAAGATTTATATTGCTTCAAGTCTACTTTCTAAACTACGAATTTTTTTTTAAATGGTGGAGATTAAGGGCTTCAAAAAGGGGGGACACAAAAAGTGGTCATGTTTTTATGTAAAAAACATAACATAGCGTATGTTGTGACCCCCCTAAAATGTTAACTTTTTTTTCAATTTTTAAAATCGCTTCGGTGAGAAATTAGCTAACACCTTGTAGTTTATGCCATATTTTTCAGCTAATTTTTTAATGAGCATATGTTTTTTTATTGATTTTTGAAGTGGACACATCCTGAAAAACAGAAATTTTAGCATGATCCCCCCTAAAATCATTGAAAACTATTAAAAAATCATCTTTTTTTTTTTAAATGTGTAGAATGGAGTCTAGTTTCTAAGACTATAAGTTTTCTTCATAATCTAATGAACTCGTAAAAAACTATAGCCAAAATAGTACATGTTGGTTTTTTACCAAAAACAGACACACTAACAAAAGAAATTATAGATGAAAGCCTTAATAAAATCAAAATGTGAAAAAAATTACATGCTTGGATAGCTAAGAGAGATTTTGAAGTCGCTATGGTTTTTTTTTTTTAGTTTCATTGAAACATGTGCAAACTTGATGGAGAATACAGTAAAAAATATGTGAAATTTTCTAATCTTCTAATAAAAACATGTCTCAAGCCTAAAATGGTCATCCAATCCTTTGGTTTGGATTCCCAAGTATGATCCAACCTAAAGGGTTGGTGGTTACCAATGCAAACCATTTGGTGGGTGGCAAATATGGCGCTTGCCAAATTCAAAAAATTGGCTTTTCACATTTGGTGCACGTCAAATTTGGCACTTGCCAGATGTGAAAAAGTCATTTTTTTGTATTTGGTGAGCACCAAATGCTTTGTATTATCTAATTTTTCAAGTTGGCACATTTTTGAACTTGGGCACAACTTATACCCACCTTGGTAGGAGAATATATACATGAAATATAACATTTAAGTATAAAAGATATGTTTCATGTATATATTGGCAGGATGTTTGAGAGTGGTTTCAACTCTATAGGAGTTATAATGTAGATTCTAGTTTTTAGAGGATCATATAAAATTTCAGACTTATTCAAACTTCAGTAATTAGGATGTCAAATTTTAGTAATCAACATGCTCCTATAAGCATTCTTTATCTCTATATCTCACTCTCTTTATCTTCCCCAAACTCTAGACCTATCTCTCTCCCTCTCTTATCTCTCTCACTTCTCTCTCCACTCTCTACGTATATCCCCCCCTCTCTACCTTGCATTCCTTCCTTAACCCCATTTCTATCATTGATTCCTTCCCTTTCTCTTCTTCTCTGTCATTCTCTTATTATTTCTTTCACCTCCCTCTCCATTCTCTTGGTTACTACCTATCCCTTTTCATCCTCTCTTTCCCTATATCTAGGTCTCACCCTCCCTCCCTATTCACCTCAATACCTCTCCCTCCCTATATTATTACCCACCTCTCTCCTCCTCTAGGTTTCTCTCCTATCTAATTGTCCACCCTCTTGTTCTCTCCCTCTATATCCACCTTTCTCTCCCTTCCCGCTTACCTCTATCCATTTATGAAATCTCTCCCTCTTTTCTCTCTCTCTCCAAACATATCTATCTCCTCATCCCTGGGTCTTTGACTCCCTCCATTCTACCTCTCCATGCATGCCCTCTACTCATCTCTTTTCTCTTTTATTTATTCCCTCTCTCCATTGTCTAGGTCATCACCTCTCCCTCCTACTTTCTCTCCCTCCCTCTCCACCCCTATATCTCTCCATCCATTTCTCATTAAGCACCCATCTCTATGCCCCTCTATCCATCTCTCCCATATAGGCATTTAACCTCTCTCTCAGCCTCTGTATATCTCATCTCTCTATCTATCCCCTCTCTATTTCTCTCCCTTCCTCTCCACATCTCTCTCTCTTTCCTTCGCTTATCTCTCCCGTCATCTCTGTATCTCCCATAAACTCTAGACCTATTACTCTCCCTCTCTTCTCTCTCCCCTCTCTAGGTCTCTCCTATACTCTCTCCCTCTCTCTCACCTTCCCTCCTTATCTCCATATCTATCGTTCCCTCCCTCCATCTCTCTTCTCCTATTGTTTCTCTCCACTCTCTCTTTGTTATCTTCATCACTACTTGCCCCTCCCAACGTCTCTCTCCATACATATTTTTATCCTTCCCTCCATCTTTACCCTCTACCAATCCCTCTTTGTATCATTACCCACCTCTCTCTCCCCCTCTACCTCCCTCACCTCTATCTTTCCACCCTTGGTCTCTCACCTCTCTCTTCCTAGCCTCTGGATCACTCACCTCTATATCTCTCTTGTCTCTAATTATTTGCTCTCCACCTCCTTACCCCTCTTTCTTTCTTTGTGAACTTATATATCTTATTTTCTTCTCTCTTTCCCTCTCTCTATCTCAATCACTCCTTTCCCACCTCTCCCTCTCTTCTTAGCTCTCTCTTTCTCTTTATTCTTCCCTCTCTCCTCTTCTATATCCCTCCCCTCTCTAAGTCATCACCTATCCCTCCCCTTAGGATCCCATATGACCCATAATGACACCATATGACCCCCTTGGGACACCATATAACCCCTCAAGATACCATATGACCCCTTTTAACATCCTAGTACATGACATGACCCCTTAGGACACCATATGACCCCTTATGACCATATGATGTCTTAAGGGGTCATATGGTATCATAAGGGGTCATATGGTGTTCTAACACATGTGTGTCCCCTTAGGACCCCATATGGCTTCTCAGGACACCATGTGACTCCTTAGGACACCATATGGCTCTTTTTAACATCCTAGTATGCATGACATGACCCCTTAGGACAATATGATGTCCTAAGGGGTAATATGGTGTCTTAAGACATGTATGGCCCTTTAGGACCCCATATGACCCCTAATGACACCATATTACCCCTTAGTAACCCATATGTCCCCTAACAACAACATATGACCCCTCAGGATGCCATATTACCACTTTGAACATCCTAGTACTTGATATGACCCCTTAGGACACCATATAACCCCTTAGGGCCAAATGATGTCTTAATGGGTCCTATAGTGTCCTAAGGGGTCATATGGTGTTCTAACACATGTGTGGCCCCTTATGACCCCATATGACCCCTAACAACACCATATGACCCCTCAAGACCATATAATGTCCTAATGAGTCATATGGTGTCCTAAGGGGTCATATGGTGTTCTACAACATGTGCAAACCCTTAGGACTCCAAATGACCTCTAACGACACCATATGACTCCTTAGGACACCATATGACCTCTAACGATACCATATGACCCCTTAGGACACTATATGACCCTTAGGACACCATATGACCCTATAGGACCCCATATGACCCCTCAAGACACCATATGACTCCTTAAGACAAGATATGACCCCTTATGACACCATATGATCCATTTTAACATCCTAGTACATGAGATGACCCCTTAGGACACCATATTAACCCTTAGGACCACATGATGTCCTAAGGGATCATATAGTGTTCTAACACATGTAGCCCCTTCAGGCCCCATATGACCCTCAACGCACCATATGACTCATCAAGACACCATATGACCCCTTCTAACATCCTAATACACGACAAGACCCCTTAGGACACCATATGACCCCTTAAACATCCCAATACATGACATTATCCCTTAGGACACCATATGACCCCTTAGGACAATATGTTTTCCTGGGTCATATGGTGTCTGAAGGGGTCATATGGTGTTCTAAAACATGTGTGGCCCCTTGGGACGCCAAATGACCTTTAACAACACCATATGACCCCTTAGGACACCATATGACCTCTAACGACACCATATGACCCCTTAGGACACTATATGACCCTTAGGGCACCATATGACCCCTTAGGACCTCATATGACCCCTTGGGACACCATATGACCCTATAGGATATCATGTGGTCCTAAGGGGTCATCTGGTGTGTCATATGGGATCATATGGTGTCCTAAGGGGTCATATGGTGTTCTAACACATATGGGGCCCCTTAGGACCCCAAACAATCTCTAGCAACACCATATGACCTCTAATGACACCATATGACCTCTAATGACACCATATGACCCCTTAGGACACTATATGACCCTTTGAATATCATATGACCCCTGAGGGCCCCATATGATCACTTAAGACCCCATATGATCACTTAGGACCCAATATGACCCATTTTAACATCCCAGTACATGACATGACCCCTTAGGACCACATGATGTCATAAGGGGTCACATGGTGTTGTTAGGGTTCATATGGGATCCTAAAGGGCCATACATGTGTTAAAACACCATATGACCCCTTATGACACCATATGACCCCTTACGACATCATGTCATCCTAAGGGGTCATATGGTGTCCTAAGTGGCCGTATGGTGTCCTAAGGGGTCATATGGGGTCCTAAGGGGTCATATCGTGTCTTGAGGGTCATATAGTGTCCTAGGGGGTCATATGGTCCTAAGAGGCCACCCGTGTGTTAGAAAACCATATGACCCTTTAGGACACCTTATGACCCATTAGGAAATCATATGGTCCTAAGGGGTCGTAAGGGGTCCTAAGGGGTCCTAAGGGGCCATAGATATGTTAGAACACCATATAACCCATTAGGACATCATTTGGTCCTAAGGGGTCATATGATGTCCTAAGGGGTCAAATGGTGTTGTTAAGGTTCCTATGGGGTCCTAAGGGGGCTGACATGTGTTAGAACACCATATGACCCCTTGGGACATCATGTGGTCCTAAGGGGTCACAAGGTGTCCTAAGGGGTCATGTCATGTACTATGATGTTAAAAAGGGCATATGATGTTAGGACGCCATATGACCCCTTAGAACCATATGTTGTCCTAGTGGGTCATATGGTGTCCTAAGAGGTCATATGGGGTCTGAAGGGGCCACACATGTGTTATAACACCATATGACCCATTAGGACATCCTAGTATGTATGACATGACCCCTTAGTACACCATATGATGTCCTAAGGGGTCATATAGTATTTTAACACATGTGTGACCCCTTAGGACCCCATATGACCCTTAACCACACCATAGGACCCCATATGTCCCCTAATGACACCATATGACCGCTCACGACACCATATGACCCCTTTTAACATCCTAGTACATGACATGACCTCTTAGGACACCATATGACCCCTTAGGACCAACTAATGTCCTAATGGATCATATGGTGTCCTAAGGGGTCATATGATGTTCTAACATATTTGTTGCCCCTTAAGACCCCATATGACCCCTAACGACCCCATATGACCCCTTGGGACCAAATGATATCTTAATGGGTCATATGATGTCCTAAGGGGTCATTTGGTGTTTTAACACATGTGTGGCCCCTTAGGACCCCATATGACCCCTAAAAACACCATATGATCCCTTAGTACATCATATGACCCCTTAGAGCCATATGATGTCCTAATGGGTCATATGGTGTCCTAAAAGGTAATATGGTATTCTAACACATGTTTGGCCCCTGAGGACCCCAAATGACCCCTAACAACACCATATGATCCCTTAGGACACCATATGACCTCTAATGACACAATATGACCCCTTGGGGGGTGAACTCACAATATTGGTTCCCACTTTTTGACCAACTTTGACACTTATATGAATATTTTGAAAAAAACCTTCACTTTCCGACACCTATACCTTTTAAACCGCTAAGAATTTGAAGATGATATAAACTAGTGATTTTTAACATCTTGTTTGTAGATTCTAAATATATTTTTTTCAAATTTGTTTGAATAAAAATTTATTGATTTTTCCATCTCCCTCAAAAAATAGTTTTTTACAGTAAACAACATTTTTTAAGAGTGATGTGTATCTCGAAACACAATTTTTTTTCTATAAATGATAAAAACTTAATTCTTTTGAATTTTGGTTTGTAACATCAATACCTAGGGCATGCAGTGGTTTGATAGTGGTATGTTGAATATTTTCCATTTTATTAAGTTTTGAAGTTCGACTAATTATAATTTAGATATAGGTGTACGTTTGAACGCATAACTTGTTCTATATATATCAAAATTCAATTTTCCTTTTTTTGTTGGAAGGAAAACATCAATACCTAGTGCATATATATTTTTCAGAATTTTTTTGAATTAGTTTACTATTTTTCCCAATGGATTACAAAGAAGTTCATGTTCGGTGAAAAACCTACATTCACAAGAAATAAAATAAAAATATATTAATGAAATTAAATATATTAATTGTTATACTATTTGGAAATCTTATAATAAGGACTAAATAATTTTTAAAAAAAAACTTTTAAATGAATTAATTTGACCCCCCAAAAGCTAATGTAAAATTGGCTTTTTATCAGCATTTGATAGATGCAAAGGAGACTCCATTGCAAGTATGATTTAGAAGTAGCAAGGTTCTATCCAAGAAATTTTGATCGAAGAGCCTTTGATTTAACTCTCTTCAATTAATTACTTAAAACGGGACCTCTTAAAGCTTAAATCATTATATTTTTTAAAAAAGGTATGATTTTAGCAAAAATCAGGACATACGAAAAAGTGGGAACCACCTTTGTGAGTTCACCATGGGAAACTATATGACCCTCAGGACACCATATGAGCCCTCAGGATACCATATGACCCCTTAGGACACTATATGACACCTTAAGACACCATATTATGTGTGTGAAAAAGTCAAATAAGTCTGATAGCCACAAGCACAACACTTTAATTAAGTCATTACATTATGGTTAGACAGATATAAGCATGAATGTGAAAACCATAACAAATCGACTAATTGCCTTCTAAAAGATGCAAGTATAAGATTGCTCTCAAATTTTTATAAGCTATACTAGTGACTAGACTACACCAAGACAAAGGATTTAATCTATATGAGCATGATATTAAGCTAAATGGATGCAAGATGGATGAATAATTCAAGCAATCATGGATAAAATAAATATGCAAAAAGATAAACTAAGATGCAATAATCTCAAAAAGCAAGCACAATATATTCAATGACTCAGAGCGAAAAGTGTATAATAATAAATCTCTAGGGTGATTTGAATGAGAGCTGAAGGCTGAATTTATAGAGAATTACAAGAGAGATCAAGAAAAAGCATAATTTAGGATTAATTGAAATAATTGAGAAATCAGATTCAGTTAACCTTGAGATAGATTCCAATTATAGTTTAATTGAAATGCATTTAAATAAGAAGTTCAAGTTGCATTGGAAATAAGATTCAATTAATTCCATGCATTTGTGATAAAAATAGATAATTCTTTGATTTATTCAAGAAAAGAAGTCTTTTCAATGCAACTGAACTTCTTTTTTTGAAAAATCTTTGAGTTCCAATTTTAGAGAAAGCAATTAAATTCCTTTTATTTTCTTTTTTGATTTCAAGTTCATCTCAATTTAAAAAAATAAATAATATCTCAAGTTTGATTTCTCTCAATTCAATTATTTTATTTTATTTTCAATTTAACTCTTGCTTTGTGATTAATTCCCCTTTTGTGATAAATTAATTCCTTTTTTGCATGATTAAATGGAAAATTTATTAATTAATTAAATATGCTAGGATATTTAATAAATTAAATAGGATAATTGATCAAAATGATTTTCTTGGATTGATTCAATTAATTAAATAAATATTTAATTAGTATTGAGTAATTGATTTGCCATGTGACATTTGGTGATTGAAGAATTAATTATGTGCTCAAGATTGATTTAATTACCTTTGGTTAGGACCTTGGTGATGTTGTCAAGATTAGGGGCCCATGGTTTAGGTGACCATTTTTAGGGTATTACTTTTGCCCCTCTTTGAAATAATGTGCGAGAAGCGCATTGGTTCAAAGAATAGTTAATGTCTAGGAGATACTAGTTCTGAACTTGATTGATCATGAACCAGAAGAAGAGCGAGGTGTTTAGCTTGATTTGAAGCGATGAAGCTGAATAGAGTTGATTAAAGCGATACCAATCCCAAACTTGATTGAACTAGGAATGATAGAGAGCGAAGATACCGAACTTGAACTTGATTGATCAAGAAGTGGATCTTACTAATCCAGAACTTGATTGATCTAGACATAGTGAGCAAAGATAAAATTGATCTTGAACTTGATGGATCAAGACACGATGAGCGAGGATAAACTATCTAGCTTGATTTGATGCGATGAAACCGAACACTTGCTTAGATTGAGCATGTGATCAAAGATACTCTTTAAAATTTTGATTGAGTTTAAACGAATAATCAACTTGATGAAAAGCGATGAAAATGATTAACATTAAGAAATTGGTTCAAATGAAGACAAATATCAGCTTGATTTGAAGCGATGAAACTGATATGCCCCTAGCGATTGATTCAATTCAGATGATTGAGAGATCTCAACTTGATATGAAGTGATGAAGATGAGATGCCCCTTAGCAATAAGAATGTGTTTGATTTTCTTTAGTTGAAAAAAGATTTTTTTGCTCGTCTTTTGATGAAGATTTGAAAAATTTCTTGACTTTTAAGATGTGAGGTCATGAGTTCATCAGTATGCCTCCTCGGGAGCGAAATCGAAAGATATCGAGGGTATATGATTTTAGGCAATTGTTGGCGATGATAATGTTTATTTCAGCACAAATGATTCAGAGGAATATTTGAAATTTGGCTTGATAAGAAATTGAGCACAAAGTTGTTTTGTAGAATAAAATTGAGATTCAGCATTGATTACTGAGAAATTGAGCTCAATTTGAAGAAAGAATGAGCTTTCGATGAAAAGCTCTAAGTGGTCCAAATTGTGTGAAATTGACTAGCAAAATGATCTCAAATTTCAATTTCAAACCCAAAAATGGAATGAGGACAGACAAATTAGCTAAGGGTACAATTTTCATGTCCATCGGAGAAAGTTGAAAAATTAGGGTTTTGGCTATATATGGGGTAAAAGTGTCATTTTCCATTCATTTTAACCCTCCAAGTTTGAAAATTCAAAAAGCCTTTTGTGGAGAAAATGGTGGTTCCCACTCATGAGCATCGATTCGAGTGCCAAAGATGACATAATCGACCATGGAACTACAAGCCAGCGGTAAGTGATCAATCTTAAGCATGTTTATTGTCTCAATTTTGAATTTTTTGTTGTTGAATTTTTCAATTTTTGGCATATAGAAATCGCTCGTTTTCATTTTGTCATGCAAGACAGGATCCTGTCTCATATGACAAACTAATTAAGTCTATTTTCTCATTTAAGTCTACTAGTTTTTTCATACTGCAACTACCCTTATGTCGTACAATAACCTTCAAAAGAGCCCATTTTTTCATTCTAGAGCTAGTCATGTGTCATATGAGAGTCTTTTGACGTATTAGGCCTATTCCTGACTCATACGAGTTGTTGCCTTTGTGATGTTTTGTTGTATGGAAAATAGTAAGCATTTTTGAAGGTGCAAACTTGAAATTTTGATTTTACAGTTGACGTAGTTGGATTTGTGTGATGTTTTACTTCTCTTATAGGCTTATTTGAAATGTTTCCTGATGCATCATTGTTTGATTTTTGTAGGTTCGATTGCCTCATGTGTTGTTTAGATGTGTATATCTACCAATGAAGACATTAGTGTGTCAGTTATTAGATGTATACCAGACACATATTGATTTATGTGGATTGACTCACCTTCTCGAGTTACCTGATATTCATGTGAATCGCGGTATGCTCATGGCATTAGTTGAGAGGTTCCATTCAGAGCATAACACATTTCATTTACCAATTGGGGAGATGGCGATCACTCCCGTGGATGTTTACAAGATTCTTTGTATCCCTTTTGTTGGGGATAAAGTTGATTATGATGCTGTGTAGCTTCTTGGTTTACTAGTTGTTAGACAGGTTTTCAGGGATCCTGATATTCTGACAGGTTGTATTAGTTGGGAAGTTATGATGACCAGGTATAGTGAGGACTTTCTACTTGATTGTGTCTTGGCAAGATTCATCAGCTACTTTCTTATGTCGGACATGGGACAACAAGGATTTTTATGTGGATGGGGCAGGATGTTGGACAGGCTTGTTGAGCACCCTCAGAGGTTAGGATGGGGTTCTTGTATATTGGCACACATGTATCGCGAGATGCATGAGATTGTATATAGGGAGGGTAAGAGTATGGTTGTAGGAGTTTTGATTTTACAGGTATGGGCCTAGGAGCATCTCCCTATATGTAGACTGATTGTGGATGATGCCAGGGATCCTAGTCAACCCATCGTATACAGATATTCAGGATATGTGACTCAGCCCCATCTGGGCAAGATAGATTATTGGAGATGACAGTTGGACGACTTGATAGTTGTGATATGAAGACCGTATAGAGGTCTAGAGCCCTAGGATGATTGGAGAGTTGTGCATAGAGACCTCTTCATGACACGACCTCTCATAGGCAAATCATAGACAGTGGTCGAGTAGCTTGTTGTTACTAGAGTGATGAGGCAATATGGTAGACCTCAGGGGATCTCGCAGGATTTCACTGCATACACGCATTATGCAGATGAGGAGAGGTGGGGATGGGCACCAAGATTATCTTATACCCTAGGTATGTAGGATTTGACTAGGTTACAGTGACTCAAATGGGATTATCTGGATGATGTTGCAGATGTGGGGGTACTGCCCCAGTATAGGGATTAGTTTCAGCAACATCCATTCCCGAGATTTACAGATCCGACTAAGCAGGCACCTCACATAGAGGAGGTAGATGATGATGCCCTTGCATAGGGACAAGGACATGGATAGAGGCAGGGACAAAGACCCGAGGCTCCAAGGTGGGTAGGTGGCGATCCTGGTGCTAGCAGCAGGGTACTAGCTAGAGGTAGGTAGCAGAGAGGAGAGGGTGGATCCCTAAGGACTGTTGGGGTGAGATTGAGCAGAGCAAGGGTGCCTAAAAGTGGAGGTGAGGAGGAATGAGTAGCTCCAAGATAGGTCAGGTAGAGATAGGAGGAGCAGGGTGGACCCAGAGGTGGAGATGGGTGTGGAGAGCTTGCGAGGGAGTAAGGGGCCAATGCAGCGCGATCAATGAGAGCACATTTGGTAGGTATGTAGAAAAAGTAGACAATGATATAGACTCAGCCGGCGGAGCGAGACTGATAGCTAGCAAAGATGAGGGTAGAGATAGATGGTTTGCGACAGAAGGTTCTTCGTCAGACGAGTCAGACAGCCTATTATGTTGCGGCTTACAACGTAGCAATTCCAGTAGCGCAATAGGTTATACCCTACTTGTAGTATATGGCACGATGGGAGGGAGCTCGGGCACCTAGGCAGCAGGGATAACTTTAAGAAACACCCCCCCCCAGGGCAACTATGTAAAATCCTGGCGAATCAAACATTATTTTCGGGGAGAAATTTTCATATCGATGGCGATTTTTTTTTCAAAATAGAGCAAAAAATTATTTTGTATTGCCAATTTTTTTTCTAGGGTGCGAAAATGCCATAAATTTCTGGCGAATAATACCTTGTTCTATGGGGAAAATATTTATTGTGGGAGGCGAATAATTATTGTTAAAAGGAACAAATATATAATTGTATGAGCAAAAATTTTTACTCCGAAGGAAAAATTATTTAAATGTATTGGTGATTTTTATCCACTGCTTGAAAATTATTTAAATGTATTGGCGATTTTTATCCACCGCATGAAATTTTTTTAATTTGTTTTGGTGAATATTTTGTTATTTATGGTACAATATATAATTCATTGGCAATTTCATAAATTCATTATCATTAATAGACAAGGCACATCACATCACATCAATACAACACATCACTTAATAAATTGAGTCCGGACTCTGCATGATGTATCAATAAGTGCGGCCTCTTTGACACGTAAAGGGTGACACATACCTAAAATCTATCAATGATTTTAAACCGTTCGATGATCATATATCAATGGCTGAAGTTTTATTTCGACCCAATTTTCTGAAGAGAACATAGCTCACCAGAAAGTGCCCAGAATGGAATTGGATTCAATAGACACGTATCAAATGTCACAAATCATGATCAATAATTTTATTCATTTAATATATATATTTTCACTTATGGCAATCCACTCTGTCCCCACGACTTCCAATGTGATACTTGCCAATTTGGTACTGGTTCATAGTTGTTTCCAATTTCGCACACTCATGCATTTATGGGAAAGATTTGCAGAGATACGAAAGATTTAAAAAATTTTATAGTAGTTAATACTGTTAAAGAAGTAATTATTACAATCAAGAGCTTCAACAATTTATATACGATCTCTACTTCTTTCATCTTCAATTAGCCTTTGCCATTTAGTAGATAAATCGTCAGAGCTCGCGGTATTTTAGGTTTATAGGCTCACTGCTCAGGTTGTTTAATTTGTTAATCTGTTTTCTCAAGATGGACACTCACATCCACTTGAGAAGCATTTTTGCAGAGGACCAGAGGGCTTTTCTAGGCTTCGTTAGAGACCCAACCCTCCAATCAGTCTGCAAGGAGGTTGGGTCATTCACCAATGAAGCTGTGTGGATGGTGCTGGGCAGAGAATTTCTGTGAAATGAAAATAGGTACCGTGTTAACACGAACCTTACATCCCGCTTCTTAGCATCTCTTCTGGACTTGGGAGGAGACAAGGTGGATATGCTGATGTTGTTGAGGAAGGTTTTTAAGGAAGACTTCCTCAGAGACAACATTACTCTTGTTGTTCTTGCAAAAGTAGTGGTGGGGATTCCTTGGGCGAGTGATTTATCCAAGCTTCTCCTCCCTGACCAAACACTGCCAGTGGCCAAGCAACCGTTTCTCCTAAACCTAAATGTGGAGCAGCTGACGTGTCACAGAAAATGGGCGTGAATTGGCAGGGACTTCCTCTAGAAATGGTTCCTCTTGGATGACTTTCCGAACTACATGTGGCTTGAAGAATTCTCTCAGCTTATGCTGTCTAAAGAATTATACATGGAAGGAGAGCCAGATTCTTAGGGAAAAATTGTAAACAATTCCACTACCTATAGTTTTTTTTCCTATGTCCTTGAACCCTAACAAGCTGAGTGCCAGTGGCTCACTCATTTTGGCTTTTATGTTTTTGGGGGACTCTCTGACGAAAAAATTGTAAATTTCAAAAGCATAAATATTAATGATAATTTTTCAAATTCCAGTTTGTTTCACTTTGCCTCTTACAATCTTATGGATATAAAAATTATTTCTATAATTCTATTTCATTTTTATTAATTAATTTCTTTCAAATGCTTTTTGTATATGAGCTATGTTATTTCAATTATTTGTTAAACAATGGAAATAAATTTAATACCGTGATCTTTTTATGTAATGCTATAAAAAAAAAAATTCAATTCATTCCATTAATTATTTGTACATTGATTATGGTTGATTATAATTTTACAAATATATACTATTACTATATAGTCATTCAAAATACAAAATTTCAAAAGTTGCAAGATACAAAAGTTTATCGGTCAAGGTTTTTTCATTCAATTAATTGAAACATTTCAAGATACAAAATTTGTCTATAGCTTATAGCAAGCAGACAAAAAAACTAGTTCATTGTCGATAGGCCACTCACTTAGTCTCACTATCCCCCTAGGTCACTTCCTCCCAGTCCCTTCCCTCCTTAGAGGTTGATGCTTTGGCTTTCCCTTTTGCTGCTTCAGCTTTCATTTTTGGAATGCAGTTTAGGAAACCGAAGTCGGGGTCGCCCTCCAAGCTTGGCAGTAGTTGTATGGCCCTTCCTTCTTCAGCCCTATCTCTCAATGCCTTGCCACCAAATGCAAAGCATTCAGGACTTCATCCACCCTTGTTAATTTAACAAAGAGTTTCATCACTTCCCACCCCACGCGGGCTCGTTCATGGCACTAGTATTTGATTTCATCCTCTAGGCCATGAATAAAAGGAAGCAATTCCTCCTGGTCATCCCCTTCCATAATTTGAATGCCAACTCCCGACACCACCCATTCCAAGATTGAATCCAAGTTAATCAAAAACTCCCCATCAATCAATTTGACCAATGTGACTTTTACCTTTTCCACCTCTGGTTCGAATTCACAGGCCCACGCCATAATCAGAGAGTAAACCTCCATGTTAGTTCGATACTGGTGACTGCTATGGGCCACCTCCTCCACAAACATCAGTCGAGCTGCCACCCACAACTTCTCCTCCTTAAACCTGAATAGTCCTTGCATTCATTTATCAGATACTTTGCCCAAAAAGGGCACCAACTTCTTGTCTGTTCGAAGTGTGAAATTGGCCTCCATTGTCTTACAGAAGGTACGATTCTATGAACTACAGATTTATTCTGCACTTGTAGCTGCTTCAAAGCAAAAAGTGGTACACAGATGAAAAGGTAAAAAAATCTACCTCCGTCTTAAATCTTATAGGTGGGGTAATGAATGTGCACAATAAGACATTAATGCCATGAGATCAGGAAAAATATTTCCTGCCATCCTCCCCTTCCTCCTTTCGTGCGGCATGTCGTAGACAACTCCTTGTGCAACAATTAATTGCCACCTTGGCATTTGTACTTTCCAAATTTGCTCACCTTAACAGGTTGAGGACTGTAGTTGCACATTTTTTTAAATTAATAGACTAAATTTATGTTGAAATTTTATATATATTTTTAAACTATTTTTGAAAATTATATATCGTAAACATATTTTCAAAGAATTTTGTTAAACGTTAAATTAATATTTAGATTTAATATTGAATGTTTTCTTTTTTAATATTAAACTTTTACCTTTCAAATTACATATCAAAATTTATATTTTTATTTAGTTATTTGTTTTATTCTAGAAACTAAGTTTCATGTTTAATACTATTTTTGAATTTAAAATTTTTACAAATAATATTAACATTATATTTAATAGTTATCTCAAACTATTGCAAATCTTTAATTGCAAATAATATTTATTATTAACATTATATTTAATAGTTATCTCAAACTATTGCCCAATGCCTGGAATTGAACATTTTAAATTTAATTAAATAGAATTAAGTGAAAGTCTGTACTTATAGTCTATGACTCTATAGACTATAAATCTCTTTTTCAGGCGGAATTTTAAAATGATTTAGTAGACTTTAAAAACAAACCCGAAAAGTAACACGAGTATGGTGACATGCCAGAAAAAATGGCAGAAGTCGTGGGACCCACTTCATCTAAAATAGGTACCATCGACCGTTGGATGAACAAAGATCAATGGCTAGGGTGGATTTCGGCCCGAATGTGGGAAGTGAACACCTTTCTGAGAACTTCACCCAGAATTGGACATTTTAAATTTAATTAAATATAATTAAGTCTATAAATCTTTTTTTTGAGTGGAATTTTAAAATGATTAAATAGACTAAAAATCAAACTGGAAAAGTGACACGAGTATCATGACGTGCAAGAAAAATGGCAGAAGTCGTGGGACCCACTACATCTTAAAATAGGTACCATCGACCATTGGATGAACAAAGATCAACGGCTTAGGGTGGAATTCAGCCCATATGTGGGAAGTGAACACATTTGGGAGAACTTCGCCCGAAATTGAAACATTTTAAATTTTATTAAATATAAGTAAGTCTATAAAGTACTTTTTCAAATGGAAGTTTAAAATTATTAAATAGACTTAAAAAATAGACTCGTAAAGTCACAACAGGTACCTTGGTCCCTCGTCCGTTGGATGAGCAAAGATCAACGGCTTAGGGTGGATTTCGGCCTGAATGTGGGAAGTGAACACATTTGGGAGAACTTCGCCTAGAATTGAACGTATTACTGATTACATTTAATGTCCTTAGAATTTATACTAAAGTAGTGAATGTTTTGTCCTTCGGCATCGAATACTTATTAATAATAATTAATAAAATTACAACATGATTCTTAATGTCCTCAGAATTTATATTGAAGTAATGAATGTTTTTTCCTTCGGCATCGAATAGTTATTAATAGTAATTAATAAAATTACAACATGATTCTTGATATTTTGCCATTTAGGTTTTACTTTTCTACTTTTTAGAGTTTTCAAAATAAGAGACTTGTAAATCATAATCGTCTTTCATTTCTTGGACAAACCTGTAAATCGAGGGAGATTCAGAAACAACTACTAGATTGAGGAATGCAAGTTGCAACAGAGAATGTATGTGCCAATCTAGTGAAATAGAAATTCCAATTTTCGGGTAAAATCTAGAACACCTACATCCCGCCTTTTTTGCTTTTGGTAATCCCATGGTCCAATTTGAGGGTTAGCATTTTTAGGTTTTTATCTAGCATTATTTTGAATTATTAACAATAATAGTGATGGGGAAAATGGGAACCACTAGTTCTACAAGAAGCCAAGTGAAAAACAAAATGTACCTAACCAAACTAGTTAAAACACCAAGTTTCACTGATGAATACCATGATATTTATGACCTTGCTATCCATGGTGAAAAGTGTATCATAGATATTAGATATACATTGTCTAGTAAGGTGGCAAATGCTTCCAAGGCAAAATTTATTATTTTCAACCCAATGTTACAACAAAAAATAAATAAAATCACATCGTGGGATGTTGGATTGGGAAGCATGGTGTTACCTGAAGTATTCCCTTGCCCTGATTTTGTCATGGTCTGCGCCAAAAATTATGATGAAGATAAAAAAGCAATTGTCAATAAAAATACAAAAGAGGAAATTCTATCCATAAATGAGGGAGAATTTGCTCGTTTGTTGAACCTAGGATTTGAAGCCCAAAACTCAAATGTCCAAATTGACCTAGGAAAGCTGGCAGAGAATTATGAGAGTCTCGATCCAAGTCGCAGAGATTAATTTATCAAAGCTCTAATAAAGATTGGTACTGGTATTGTGTTGGATTAGAATTATAAGCCTCCTTATGATTCTAAAATTTGTGTTCCATGGGTTGGGGATACTATTTCCTTGCTGTCATTTTGCCTGGGATTGGAAAATGATAGGGAATTGGGTGCAAGCCTTCTTGAATTGATTTATAATATCCATTATGCAGGTCAGCCAATAAGATATAATTTTATTGAGCACACTATAAAATCCATGCAAAAACAGTTACTAATGATCAAAAAAGGTTCCTATAAGACATTTAGGTTCTCATCCTACTTGTGCTATCTCCTTCTATCCAAGTATCGTGCAATATTTGAGACTAACAAGCTTCAAATTGTGAGCTATAAGATTGATGGGAAGACTGGGAAGAGATCAGAGTGTCCAATATATGATTGGACCCCAAAGATAAGGATGCATGATAACAAAAAGAACTACAACCATTTTGTAGACTTCTTTTTGGCACCAATGTATAATGAAATTACAAGCACTCCAATGCCTAGGTTTCCTGTGTCTTGTAGAGATTGCATTCAACTTAGAAGTCAAATACAATTGGTTGACTAGTTCTTCATGGAAGAATTCACTGTGTTAAGGTTTTATGGATCAACAGTAAAACCATATAGACTTCCAATACATGTGACAGAGAGGGTATTTGCATTAGAGTATGTATGGCAATTGGAGAGCATAGATAGACACTTCCATGGTCAGAAAAGGAAGAGCATATTTCCTACCTTGCCTTTCTCATGTGGAGGGTTCACATTTGAGAGAAAAGCATTCATTGTGGCACATGATTTCTTGACAGTTTTTAACTTTCGTGATGAGGGTCTGTGGCAGTATGATCCAATTGGTGTAGTTCAAGGAAGGCTTAAGAAAAATGGGAACTCTTCAGCGTTATGTCAACATGAAAGTAAGCCATTGCTAGAAAAGCTTAGAAACAAGGACTCCTGGGATGAGGTTAAAAAAGAGATGGAGAAAATTGCAGCTGACAATAACATTTCAATAGAAGAAATTTCATCACAAATTATGGCATTGCAAATGCACACAGAGAGGACAATAGAGGAGGGCCAGGGCATCCAAAATAGGAGGTCCTACAATTTCTACCTAAAATATGCTAATCCATCTAAAAAAACTATTCCCAAATCAATTCTGCATGAATGTAAAAGAATTATTTCACTCAAACCAAAATAAATGATTTTTGGACTATGAGGAATCTCGGTGAACCAAAGACAAGTGCAAAATTTGAGAGCATCAACGAGGATGCAGAGTTTAGCAAATTGTGGGATATGGAGCATGGCGGGATTGAAGGTGATGATGATGAGCATAAGGTTGTCGTTGAGCCCCCTCCAACAACTACTACAGTCCCTAAAATATTAGGTGGAGTCAGTGAGTCCATGAAAGAAAAATATAGCAAAGGGGTAAACCTTGTGGAAAAAATGGGTTTTGAAGGTGGTGGTCTAGGTCCCAAAGGAGAGGGCATTTGGTATCCACTTTAGGTACAACTTCCATCACAGTCAAAATCAAAAGGTCCTTATAAACCAGTCATTGGACTTGATTCTTCAAATTCATCAGGGATAGGTACTACTCATTACGCTCAAGGTCCACCTACATTTGTTTCAGGTTCAAATCCACACCCACCACCACATCATGGTATTCCCATTGGTGGTGAATCAAGTGCCACTGCCATTGGTGGGGAATCTGGGGATAGTATTCCTATTAATGTTCAGTCAAGTACCACTGTGATTGGTGGGGTTGGCATGGGTACTACTACTGATACTAGTTGTCTTGGTGTTGGACAAGGGAAACAACAAAAAATCTCTCACAAGAGGCCACTAGAGGTAGATACTCAATCTCATACTATTGAGAATCCTATATCAAGTGCCACTAACACTACAAATCAATATTTGCAGCTTCAGATCACACACCTCAAAAGACTATGAAAACTACACATGAAAGTGTCAGTGGGAGTGGGACAACATCAGGAACTGTTGTTGGTAATCCTCATCAAGCATTAGTTAAAACCACAGGAATAAGTGGAACTGGAGCCTATGGTATTCCTATGTCACCTTTCAAACATTCAATTGCTTCAGCAAGCCCAAATTTTCAATTTCGTGATTACTATGAAAAATATGAACACACAACAAAAGCAAATAAAGAAAAAAAGAAAGCATTTCATAGGAATTCTGTGTCTGAAGTTGTAAACGAACAGCCTGCAAGGAACAGGGTATTTCCAACATATGACCCATAGAAAGATATGATGGATTTCATGGTTGTTATGCCCCCAAACACATCTAAAGATAAAAATCCACCACACAGTCAGATAGATCCCTCTCAATTTCAAGTTAGCACCCTCCAAATGGATTTTTCCAAAGTACATAATGTGGACAAAATTAGTGTGTCAAAAAGGACTAACGAAGTGGTCTACACTTCACTGCTAAAGGTGGAGAGAGAAAAAAATAAACTGGAGAAACAAATAGAAAAGTTACAGGCAGACCTGGAAAATGAAAAAATCAAGGAGGAAAGTAGCAAATAGCAAGTGCAATGATTTACAGAAAAGGATTAAAAATTCGGGCTTAGCAGTAGAAATTGCAGAGTAGGAGAAGAAGGATGCAGAATTGAAGGACCTAACTGAAAAACTGGCTAAAAGCAGTAAAAGAATTGTTGAGGAAAAAGCCAGTTTTCAAAAATTATACAAAAGTTATGAGTCTGCTGCCATAGAAATGAGAAAGTTATAGGACCTATTGGATCATGGGAAGGAAAAAGAAAAATATTTGCAAGAGGAAGTAGAGGAAGAAAGAAAAAAATGTGCACAAATGAAAGAAGACCTACACAATGCAAATTATAAAATAAAATCTTTGGAGGATAGATTGAAAGACAATATGAAAAACACAATGAAGTATATACAAGAAAACATTTGGCGGTGAATAATGTAGAGTAGTGAGAAGTTGTGTGAATGGTTTCAATTGACTGAAAGTATGAGACAATTTTTTATAAAAATCAAAGGGCACTATGAGAAGAGCACACATGTTTATTCAAAAGAGGAAATGGCAAAAAAGATTCTGAAAGTAGTCTATAGTTCCAATGATAGCTGCTTGTTATCCAAGGGAATTAAGAGCCGCATTGATGCCATAGTTAAGACATCATCTATCATTCAAAAATGCCAGAAGGTAAGGGAAACATCAGAAGTTATGGACAGTTGTGAAAAAAAGATAGTGAAGCTACAAAAAATGAAAAATAATTTGATTAAACTTGGTTTGCCTAAGCCTGTTGACACATCAAGTAAATTCATTGGAGAAGAAGCTTACAAAAAAATCATGGAGATAAAAATGAAGCCTGATTTAGACTTACTTCCAAAGGACACAACTCCCAAAAGCTTTCTGGAATTCATCCAACCATTTACAACTCTAAAAATGGTATTGAATGAAACAATGATGTCAAGTAAATCTTATAAATATGGAATGTTGACAAAGTTGGAGTTGACTTTCCATAGTTTACAGAATATTGACCTTCCATCAAATGAAGAGTGGAACACCCTACAAAAACTGGCATAGAATTCTTAAGAATCATAGTATGTATTGCACAATTTTCTTCATTTATTCTTAATTTCAAGGTTTTATGTTTTTTCTGTTTGCTATTTTGCTAATCCAGCCTATGAATCTATGATGCACTAGCTAATGCTATTTTGCTAATCCAGCCTATGAATCTATTTTATGAGTAGGAAAAAAATAGCACTCGCTATTGCTATTTTGCTAATCCAACCTATGAATCTATGATGCACAATGGAAAACTTTAGCCAGTAAATTTGTATTCTCAAATTCTCCCTTGCTTTAACATTTATGCATTTCTCTATTTCTGATTAGTAGGTTTTAGGTACTGCTATTATCTATGTTTAATTTGTCATGGTATGAATTAATATTTAATTTTGAACTCTATTTTTTGAACAGGAGACATCAAACATGTAGCAGATGTTAAATTGCTAATACGGCTTGTGATGGCCATATAAATATGTGTTGAGTTTGCGATTTTGATGTTCAGTGTTCACATGTTGCAAACTTGCAATTCGACCTAAAACTATTGTTGCTCCCTTGTTTCTATTAAAGGGAATTCGGGGTCATTTGCAATTTTGCAAAGGGTTCTACTTCTAAAACTTTGTATTCACTTTTGCATGGACATTAGAGAATCACACAGGAGTTGTTGTTGCTCTCTTGTTTTTATAAAAGGGAATTCGGGGTCATTTGCAAAGGGTTTTGAAACTTTGTATTCACTTATTGCAATTGGCATGGAATTGGAGAATCAGACAGATTGGAATTTGGTGTATTACTATTGAATGAATTATATCATATGGCTATATTTTGAAAGAATTAATGAAAATCTAAGTTCTCAACATGTGTATTACTATTGAATGAATTTTATCATATGGTTCTGAAATGTATCACACAGATTTGAGATTCAAACATGTATAAATAAACAATAAACATCTCTGTATCAATAAACACATTATGGTTTTTTTTTTATTATGCTATTTTAAATATGGAAATAGAAAGTTGAAAAATATAATTACAAATCAATATTAAATTCTAATTGCAAAAATTAATATGCTTTTGTAATATGAATGATGAGATACAGTAATAAGATTAATAAATACCAATCTCTTACTGTTACAGTTGCCATTCATCCTCATCAAATTCAATGCTTTCTTGATTCCCGTTTGTGGTTTCTTCACTCTGAGTCGGAGTCTGCATATCTTTTCTGAACTACATCTCAATGCTACCAATAGCTCCAGTAGTCCCACTGGCACTTTGGTTTGAAGTGTTTCCCAAACCTCTTCTTTCACATTTGGACCTCCAGATTTGCAGTGCCCTATCGTAAGGAAAAGTGTGGACATCATACCTAGATGTATAGAGCCTCAAGCAATTTTCCAAATTTTTGTCTAGTTTGTTTCTTAGCTTTGATTTTAGGAACCCCAAAGCACTAAAAACTCTCTCATCTTCCACCGAACCTAATATCATGGTAAGACATAAATCAGCAAGCTTCACATATTCTGGCATTGAATCACGCAAGGTTTTGTTCTCAGCTATATATTTCCAAACCCTTGTTACTAATCCCTCTTCATAGGGGTTATCCATTTTGGCATATTGTTCTTTCATAGTGTATGCAAAATGAGTTGATTTCTCTCAAAGATGAGTTTCGTCTAATATTCCATTTATAGTTACTCCATTAAATTATTTGGAAATGCAAAAATGTTTTACCAAAGTTAGTAGCTTACTTCAAAAATCAGATGCACTGTTAAGGCTCCAATAATGAGGAAACACAATAGACATGGCTTTGAGTAGGTTGTTAGGAGGGAATCTGCTTCTAATTTGTGAGGAAAGATCATATGCAATTTTCTTCACAGAAGTAGTTACAGTCTCAACAATCTTGTCAAAATCTTCCTTTGTAACTCTTGCTAGTTTCTTCCTAGGGCACTTTCCTAGTTCCTTGGGGTCGATTGTGGCATAGAAGTGCATTGGTATCTCAACTCCCCATACATTGGCACATACCTCCCTGTCTACATCGATTTGTAAAAAGTTATCAGGATTGTTCAAATCAGTGAGTGTCTGCCACTTAACAAATTTTTCATCAGATAGTATTGGTTAATTTCGATAGAGATTGTCAAGGGTCAAGCATGTCATCTTACGCAACGTAGCATATTCTGCAATATACATAGCTCTTTTTTGGGCAGCCTTCATAATATTCCTCATTTCCTCTAGCATGGGCAGAAGAGATACTAAAGTTAAGAGTGTCTCTAAATTACTTAACCTGCCAAAAAGTTCTGGAAATTTCGGTTGATCTGATTCATTGCAAGTTGTGTGAAATAGTCCAATCAAGGATGGATATTCTGAAAACACTTGATGCGCTGGACCATCCAAAGAGATCCATCTGGTATCATTATCCTTGAGAAGCTTGTTCCCATCAGTTAATCCACCAGCAAAGTTTTGAAATTCCATAAATCGCTTGGGACTTCGATAGAAGTGTGAGTAGAGCTCTCTGATTAAAATTTCAATTTTTTTAACCGAAGCAAACTTGCTCACAATTCCAAAAGCTAGATTCATTCTGTGAGCCATGTAGTGAATTGCAGTAATGTACGGTGCAACTAAAGTTTCAATCTTTGTACAAAGTCTGTTCCTGTGACCTTGCATTACTAAAGCTCCTTCTACTCCAACACAAACCAATTTTTTGGCTACCATCATGTCATCCATACCTCCATATTCAATTAAACTTCTCTTTACTAGTTGAAATAAATTTTCCATTGTCGCACTCTCCTTCATTTTAGCAACAGATAGTAGATGAGGTTGGCGGGTATGATTCTCTACAGTATAAACATGCATGCATATCCATGAAGTATTGTCTACTGTGGTAACTTTGTCTAAAGAAAATGCAATGAAGTTTGACTCTCTTATTTTTTCCTGTACATCTTCTTTTTCAACCTCAGCAAGACAACTTGCCCATTCCCAAACACTGTTTATTGACCAGTGTTTATTAGGATAGTTAGGAACTTTCAAAAAGTGTAATAAACCACTAATTGATGGGAAATCTGTCATAGCACGCCCTCTGCTCAAAATATGAAAAACAATGCTTAACTGAACAACTTTTCCTAGTTGTTCTATTTGCATTGCTTTTCCAAAAATAGCTTCAATAGAACCTTTAACTTCAGCAGGCTTCGTCTGTAATTTCTCATGAAAATAATACTCTTCGGCATTCCTCACATGCTTACATTCATCCTTTGTTTTCCATCTTATCACTGATTTTTCAACCCCATCTATCATTTGTTTTTCATAAACTTTACCCATATGCTTTTCTATGGTGTCAAGTTTTAGCTGTAACCTAATTTCCTTGTTATGTTTCCAAGTGCAAATCTTACACCTGCATTCTATTGGAGGCTCGCCTTCAATTGGATTCTTGACTGGTTCAATGAATGGATACTTTGATGCCCAATTAATATGAAAATTCCTCACTGACATATCCCACTCCCGATCCTTTTTTGATTGTGTTTCACCCTTTTTTGATATGGCTATTCTTTTCCCCTTCCATGCATTATCATCAATGGCATTATCACCCAAGTCGATTATATCATTCCAACTAACTTGGGTATCTACAAGATAATCTTCTTCAAGATCATCCTGATCTGAGATATCAGGTTCACCACCATCTTCAACATGCGGTGCAGGTGGTGAATTCTGTACTTGTACTTGTGATGATGTACCTTCCTGATTTTCACATCCAATGCCAAAGTACGAAGACAACATTTTGCTTTTTGTTGGCCTCTCCTGGCCTTCCCCACTTGCAGGTTTCCTACCCCTCTTCCTGTTTGACATCTCTAATGAAATAAAGGCTGCCAAAAAAATATCAATTTGCTGAAGAAGCAATAATAGGCTATAATGTATAATATACCACTTCAAAAATATGATCGCTCACCTTTAGGCTTTAGGTCACTAGTAGTCGCCAATACAGTCAACAACTCAACAACAATGATTTTCCTTGGTTTGAAACTTCACTATTGATCAAAATTCAGAGCCTAGAACCCACTAGATTGTGTTGAGATATTGAGATAGATCTGATCTTTGCATGTATTTATACCAATCCTTATATGGTGAATTCTGCGGGAATTTTATATGGTATACAAATATTTGGCAAATCCCACATAACTATAACACGACTTAGGTAATTTTCAAGGTGATTATAGCTCCTCCAAATACAACTTATGTAATTTTTGAGGCGATTATAGGTCATCCAAATAATAGCCGAATACAATATAGTTGGTGAAAGTTGGGGTGAATGGAGACACGCATCGGCAAGATGTCAGGCGAATTGGGTTCCCCTGGCTAACAAATCTTCACATGCCTATAGATGAATTAAGGTCATCTATTAAGGCAACCTCGGAGAGTGTAGGCGAAACAATTAAATTTATCGTGTGTCCACCATATATTGTATTGGTGAAATCATCGCATAGAAACATTTATTTGCATAAAACATATGGCGATCAGGCCGTGACTATGACAGAAATTGATAATGTTCTGGCGACATGGCCACCCCCAAACGGTACAAAATATTCGCCATTTCCGACATGGCCAACATGAAAAATTCACCATTGGCGAATATTTGCCACTAAAGTAAACTCCGCTAGGCAAGATCCGGGTCAGCAGGCCGCACCTCCTCCACCACTTGGCGATGAGGGAGAGGTCAAGAGCTAGATATTGTTTTTGTAGCTCTGACATTTTTTTTTTTGTAGACACACCCTTTTTTTTTATCCCTTAAGATTCTTGCTCTAATGGGAGATTGTATATGTCAATTGACATCATTTTGTACCGTGAGATATTGATGATTATATACAAGATCTTGATTTGACTTCATTATACTTGTGTCGATCGATTTATGAGATGTTTTTTTTCTATATGCTTTATTCTAAATGTATGCATATCTGTTCAGTATGGATGTATGTAATGCAAATGAATATGAATGTTTGTTTTTGTTGTTTTTCATATGAAAATAAATAAATAAAAATGAGTAATGAGTAGTGCAATTTTTTTTTTCAATGCAATAAGATAAATGTAAATAAGTGATAATGAATGTATGAATCTATATAAAATTCTTATGTATGTAGCTAAACATCTCAATACACAAGTACTCGATCGGAGAAATGATGAAGAATAGAGACCACTTAGCTAAGAAATGATGATCTTCCAACTCTCATTCAGAAGATAAAGAGATCATTGCTACCGAAATCACTCTAAATTCACAAAATACAGAATGAAATGCAAAATGAGATGCAAAATAAAATGCAACCTAAACCTAGTCACTGGATTTAAAATGCTTAAGTTTCATCACTGAGCATCAAAAAACATAGCAGGAAGATTAGAGTTCCTTTCTTTTCATGTGCAATATTAATTACCTTGTCCGCAATGACCCTTTTTTCGTTCATATCCTTGGACAGATTTTGCAGGGACCCGTATTGCATGATAAAGAAACTCCCTCAAAATAGATAAAGAAATGATGTGAACCTCCCTGTAGCATACAAATAAGTGGACTCGAGGTATGTGTGGTGATTTCACCTTGATGTGAAGGCTCTTATCATAGACACCCAACTTATTAGATGTTTCCAGATCATCCGAATCATTCTACAAGCAGAAAACAAAGAAAATATTATGCCCCCAATCCTTGCTCCTCTTAGTCAAGATAGACTTCCTTGAGTTACTCAGAGGGATAATAATCAAAAACCAATATAAAAGACAAAACACAAAGAAAATTTCCATGCATAGCTCAAATTTTTTAGTGATTGTTTTCAGTTATGTTGTTTGCTTGTGTACTTAGTGATAAAACTCTTCAGTAGTCAAGCAATAGGTAACTAACTAGGATTGGATGACCAGATTTCACTGACGTAAAGTTGCCTTGCTTGATACCACTTAGGACATGTAATGTGCTCTGTCGATTAACCTAAGACTAGGACATTGATCAGTTTCAAGCCATGAGGGTTCCAACGAACCAAGATGTCACAAAATTGAATGAAATATATGTACAAGCAAAAGCAATTATGCATGAAAATGGGAAATGCCTACGTTGCGTTGATAGATGGAGTGCTTGAGTACAAGAGGTGCCTGTTTGCCAGGTTTTCACTTGCTTGGAAAAGATTCTTTTTTTTTTACCAAGGTGTTTGTTTACTAGGTTTTCACCAGGGCATTTTCTCTCTTTTTCCTTTTTTTTTTTTGAAAACTTTTTATGATTTTTCTTGGTATTTTTTTTTCTTTTTTTCTTTTTTTTAAGAACTTTTTATGCTTTTTTTGGTATTTTTCAGGACATTTTTCAGTTGTACAGGTTGCTAGAGCAGAGAATGCTAAGTGAATAATTTCTTCAAGTGGATGGTGTTAATCGGTTCACAGAGTTGTTCTCCTTTCGATGTTGAGAGCTGATAGGCACTGGAGCCAAAGACTGCAGTATTGATATAGGGACCTAGCTAGTTGGGTTCAAATTTCCCTTTGTTGTCTCAAAACTGTTGATTTTTAGGATTTTCTCTTAGAACTAGGTCACCAACTTGAAATTCTCTTTGTCGAACCTTCTTGTTATATCCTCCAGACATTCTCTTTTGATACACTCTGAGATGATCAAATGCCACTTGTCGACGTTCATCCAGCAATTCAAGCTATTGCAATCTAGCTATTCTATAGTCTTCATCAATAACAAGACCTTGCAAAGAAACTCTTAGAGATGGTATTTCCACTTCAATAGGTAATACTGCTTCAAACCCATACACCAAAGAAAAAGGTGTAGCCCCAGTAGGTGTTCTGATACTTGTTCTGTAAGCCCATAATGCAGGATTGAGTTGCAGGTGCCAATCCTTCCCAGATTTATTCACTATTCTGTATAAGATAGTCAACATGTTTTTGTTAGATGCCTTAGCTTGTCCATTACCTTGAAGGTAATATACAGATGACCAATGTTGTTTAATTTTGAATTTCTCAGATCTTGTCCAGATCTTTATTCTTGAATTGTCCTCCATTATCAGTCACGATGGATGAAGGTATCCCATACCTGCAGATGATATGGTTTAGGATAAATAGAGCTACTTGTTTACTAGTCACTTTAATGAGCAGAACCACTTCTACCCACTTAGTGAAGTACTCAGTGGCAGTTATGATAAACTTGTGTTCGTTGGATGATGCAAGATATATCTAACCAATGAGATCAAAGGCCCATTGTTGAAAAGGCCAATGTGTAATCAAGGGTATGAGATCCCTTGCTGGAGCATGTATGAGATTTCCATGTAGCTGACACTTCTCACAACTTTTGGAAAACTTTATAGCATCCTTCTCCATGTCTGGTCAATAATAGCTAGCCCTTAGTAGTTTCCGAGCTAAAGTAAGACCATTCAAATGAGATCCACAAATACCTTCATGGACTTCCGATAATGCACATTTAAACTCTTCAGTTTATAGAAACCTAAGCAATGTACCATCTAAACCTCACCTAAATAAATCATTAGCAATGATGACATAGCGTGAAGTGCTTTGGGTTAGGTTCTTTTTCTCATTACGAGTAAGATTTTTTGGGATAATTTGGTCACATAGATAAGAGTAGATGTGGTTGTAGCGGGATGAGTCATGTCCAATAATAGAACAAACTATTTGGGACTCAGGAGAATCATAGGCCGGGTAATGTAACTCTTCCACTAGGAATTCAAAGTGAAAATTAGACTTTTGTAACTCTGGTATAGATGCCAAGGTGGCCATAGCATCTGTTGCTCTGTTTGCTGATCTAAGAATCTGCTGGAATGATACAAAATTAAAATACTTCTTGATATCATCAACCATTCTCTTATAAGGCATCAATTTCTAATCTCAAGTCTAATATGTATCATTTATTTGATTGATGATTAGCTGAGAATCTCCATAGATGTGTAATTCAACAACCTTCCATTCGATAGCTAGCTTGATCCCGTTTACCAAAGCTTCATACTCTGCAATGTTATTTGTACAAGGGAAAAGAATCTTATAAGCCTTCGGGATTGAATACTTTTGAGGAGTAATAAAAAGTATTCCAACACTGGAACCATTTTGATTGAAAGACCCATCAAAGAACATCTTCCAGGATTGTTGAGTAAGGTGCATTATTGATTCATCTAGAAAATCTATATGCAACGGTTGAGTGTCTTCAAGTGGAGCTTCAACAAGTTGATCTACAATTACCTATCCCTTGATGGCTTTGTGTTCCACATATTCAATATCAAACTCTATAAGAACCATGACCCAGTTTGCCAATCTTCCAGTGAGTGTTTTTTTGTTGAGAAGATACTTGAGCATATCAATCTTAGCTACTAGCTTGATGGAATGTGCCAACATGTAGTGTCTCAATTTTTGTGATGCAAAGACAAATGTCAAGCATTCTTTTTCTATTATAGTGTAGTTCATTTCACAAGACACCAATGTTCTGCTGATGTAATATATAGCTCTCTCTTTTTTATTTTCATCATGTTGTGCTAGAAGTGCCCCCAATGATGAATCAGTGGTTGATATGTATAAGATCAATGGTTTACTCTGAATTGGCGACATCAATATTGGTGTTTTGGACATGTACTCTTTGATCCGTTGAAGGTGTTGTTCACATTATTTATCCCAATTGTAGATTACTCCTTTCCCTAATACCTTTGTGAAAGGTTGAGATTTGTCTGCCAGCTGAGAAATAAAGTGTCTAATTGATTGGAGACATCCTTGTAAACTTCTCATTTGACTGATGTTCTTTGGAGGCGGCATTTCCATTATATCTTGGACCTTCATAGGATCAACCTTGATTCCCTTCTTTGAAATGATGTAGCCAAGTAGTTTACCAGATGTCACTCCAAATGCACACTTTTTTGAATTTAGCCAAAGTTTGAATTTTTCCATTTTGTCTAGTATAGGGCCTAGCTCTTGAATATGCATGGATCTTTGCATAGTCTTCACTAAAGTGTCGTCAACATAATCTTCCATATTCTTATGCATAATGTCATGAAAGATAGTAGTTACATCTCCTTGGTAAGTTTCTCTTGTGTTCTTTAGCCCAAATGGCATGACATTCCAACAGAAGGTTCCCCATGCACAGGTGAAAGTTGTCTTTTCTTGATCCCCAGGAACTATTTTGATCTGATTATAGCTAGAGAATCCATCCATTAGTGAGTACATCTCATACCTAACAGTCATATCGACTATCATATCAATGTTTGGCAATGGAAAGTCATCCTTCAGGCAAGCTTTGTTGAGATCTCCAAAGTCTATGCAAACCCTAATAGATTTGTCTGCCTTTGACACAAGTACTATGTTTGAAATTCATTTTGCATAGTCTATAGCTCTAATAAATCAAGATTTTAGTAGTTTTTCTAGCTCAGCCTTGACTAGTAGTGCCACATGAGGGTGCATCTTACAGAGTTTTTGCTTGACTGGTTTAACTCCTGGTGTCATAGAAAGATGGTACATGATAAGATCAGGATCGAGGCCTGGCATATCAGAGTATGTCCATGCAAAATTGATCTTCTTTTCTGAAAAGAGATGAGTGAAATCTTTCAATTCTCCTATTGACAATGATTGAGCTACATGAATGATGTGTGGTGTCTCTTGACTCCTAATATTCACTGGCTGAGTAGGCTCGATCAATATAGAAGACCTTTCCTGAAAATGACTTGGCAGTATATCAAGTATCTCACCTTTATGTGCCTTAGAGAGGTTTTCACCCTTAGGTACGTCCTTTATTTTCTCTTTTTTGGATTCTGACACCGCCCCAATGTGGTTTTCGCCATCAAATCTTTTATTTTTATTTTTCTAATTTTTGCAACTAAGATACTTGATATTCATTTCAGTCATGTTTTCACTTCGTTCGCTGGTGGAAGAGTCCATGGGTTCAACTGTGTTGAGGTAATAAGCTAGCATGTAGTTATTGGCAAAAGTAGGTACATTCATGGGTTGGTCTTGTAGATTACAATCAATTAATTCAAGATGTACCAAGGATAGAGTGTGGACAGGTTCGAGGGAGTTCACGGTATTGTCATCACAACTGTGAATCGAAAAGTCGAGTTCTAGAAGACTACCTTGTGTAAATGTCTCGAGACCAGGAAGAGTTAGAACATGATTATTTAAGTGCATGTTTATATTTAGTTGACCTAATCCAATAGACCTACTTGTAGCATCGTTCTTTATGCCAGACTGGACTTCATATCATGGTTCGATAGTAACAAGATCAATAGACAGATTCTTGCCATTTACATCAGATGATTCAAAGTTTGATGTTGAGTAAACATTATCATAAATAGGACTGTTGTCAGAGTCATCAGAGTCATCAAATGAAGTTTCTGAGTCCTCTTCAAGTGGTTGAGTGAATATATGTGTGGTATCAAAACCAACATCTTTAATGTTGCAAGTTCCTTCAAGATTTGGCTCATTTATCATTTGTATTTGACACACCTATTGACATGATCTTGATGATTTTGTGACTCCCTATCATCTACTCCATTCAGCTTCCTCTGGACTAATGATTGGTTATGCTTCTATAGCTTCCAATTATCCTTGTGTAATCCCACACCTGATTTGTTATGTTTTATTAGAGGGGTATATAATAGATGAAAAACTTTTTGGTATTCTTCCTTCCTTCAACCCTTGTTCATAGTTTGCTTGTCTATTTAGTCTGATTTCCTATATCTCCTTTTCTAGCTTTAATTGCATCAACTCTTGAGTGTCATTTATGATATCACTAGACTCTTCTCGAGTTTTTGTACTGGATGTATCTGAGAGGTGGTCTAGACCCCATTCATACTCATTTTAGTTAGTTTCTGAATCGTCTACTTGTTGCCTACCAGTGTATGCGACTGGAATTTTTAGGGGTGCAAACAATTCTCTGATTCTTTGTACTTCATCTCTCATATCTTTTGGAACTTCAACTCCTTGCATTGTCATAGCTGACACCATCAGAACTTGAGATCTAACTATTTCCTCTCTCTTGATTGGTATTTCCTCTTGTTCTTTTCTACACTCTACTTTTGTTTGTTGAGCATTGAATTCATGTGATGTTGAAGGGGATATCCTTTTCTTCCATTTAGACTTAGAAGCATGTTTTGGGTCTGATGTCTTTTTTAGATCATACCCTAGTCCAGCCTTATCATTTGTTGATTTTGTTTGTAGCTGAATTGGATCAGTAATACCCTCTTGATGTTTGCCCAAGGGACCAATGCTTGAATATCCCATGCATTGGAATATTTTGTAGCCGGGACCATATTGGGTTGGGGAAATCTCACAATGTCGTACTTCCTCATTTTGGCTATCTTCCTTGAAAAGCCACTTAAGAATAGCATCCTTTTCTATTTCATCTACCAGGGAAGCAGAAGACTGTACAAAAAGACCATCATATATGATATTCGGAGTTGAAGTTTGTGTTCTCATAGCCTCTGATGGTTTGCCCAACTGTTTCGGTGATGGAGGAAGAGAGACTAATGAAAGTACTGGTTTTATCTTGTAGCCATCCATGCCACTATTTGTAATCTTCAATTTGTTTTCTAAGTCCTCATCAGAGCTTCTAGACTTTCATTTGTAGAGGCTTCCCTATTATGAGGCACAAACGTATCAACACCTTTTGTCAATGCATTATAGGGGAGATTTGTATCAGTAGGAATACTGACTTCCACTCTGTTATAGGGAAATTTTAAGCATTGATGGTATGTAGGTGAAACTACCTTCATTTCATGAAACCATGGCCTGCCCAGTAAGATATTGTATGACAAAGGAAGATCAAGTACTTGGAAAATGACATCTCTTTCTACAGGTCCCACCTTGATTGGCAATGATACCAAACCTTTAGAGGTCCTTTCTTCTTCATCATAGGCTTTAATTGTTATTTTCTTGGCCGGATCAATGACATTTTCAAAAAACCCTAGTTGTGTAAGTAGACTATAAGTACAGATATTCAACCTCGCGCCTCCATCTATCAAAACACGTTTAACTCTGTGTTTATGGATCATGGCTTCAATATGCAATGGCTGGTTATGTGGATGATTTAGCGAGTTGTCATCTTCTTTAGAGAAGCTCAGATAGTGAGGTGAAGTCAGATGACCCACCATAGATTGAAACCAATCAATGTCTAAATCTTTTGGAACATTGGTGGTGAGCAAGGGGTTGTCCAAGATCTCTTTGTGAGTAGAAGAGATTTTTAGTAATTCAAAGATGGAAATTCGAGCATTTGTTCTTTTCAACTATTCAACAATGCTATATCCAGAGGATGATGATGAAGTTAGCCTTTTAAATTTATCATATGTTGATTCTTTTTGTTTGTTTGACGAGGCTGGTAGGTTTGATGTTTCTTGAGCAAGAGTTGAAGAAGTAGCTCCTTGGAGAGTGACTTTCTTTTGAGAATGGGTGATAGCCTTTGCATATCATGATTCATTTTGTTTTATCTTTGATTATAATCACATTGCAATATTCAGATTGGGAAGACTCAATCATGTTGATGACGTTGTCATTGCTAGTATAAGTGTAATTTACTTTGGCACCCCCTTTTATCTTTGAGGAATCACCTTGTTTGTAAATAGGTAAAGGGTCCTTAAATGCTTTGTGATCAGCATTTGTCGGGTGATTCCCGACAACAATTTTACCAGCGTCTATGAGATCTTGAATCTCATGCTTGAGCTTCATGCAATCATTCGTGTTATGACCTTTATTTCAATGGTAGCTGTAGTATTCCTTTTCTCTCCACCATTTTGGTTTGACTTCTAGATCATATGGCCTATAATTATCTAGTAATGTTATCAAGTTGTTTTCCAATAGAATTTTGAAAGCAGATTCATATGATTCTTCGAGAGGAGTGAATTCACATCTAGGTTTCAAAAGCCAAGGTTTCTCTTTGAACCACTCTTTTTCTTTCTTCGGAGGATTTTTTGTTGTCATTTCAGCTACTTTGAGTGCTTGTGTGCCACTAGCCAAGTTAAATATCATGGGTTTCAAGTTAGTTTTAACAGTGTCTACTACTCTATTATTAACAATGTTCTTGTTGTCTTTTCCATATTTCCAGTACTTGTTATTTTCCTTATAGCTAGATCCTGGTTGTGTTTCTTTCCAAGGTGAGATATCACATTTCTTTATAAGGACATCTTCCATTCGGATAGAGTTATCTACCATTTTGTTAAATGATGGGTGCACTTGCATTTGGATACTATATTTCAATTCAAGGATCAGATTGTTGATGAATATATCCATTTTCTTAGCATTTGGGATAGGTCGTGAATATCTAGAGAGCATCTTTCTCCAACGTTGGAGGAAAGTGACAAAAGGCTCCCCCATTTTCTGTTTGGTACTGCAAAGTTTGATCATAGTAATAGGATGTCAAAATTATAGGAATATTGTTGTAAAAATAGTTGGATTAGTTCTTAAAAAGTTTTTATTCCTTTAGGTAGACTTGAGAACCATTCCATAGCTTGTCCTCCCAAACTCCTTGGAAAAAGGTGCATGAGATACATTTGATCGTGCATGAACTCCATACATAAAGCATAAAATTCTCTGATATGGTCCTAGGGATCTGAGTTACCATCATATTTGTCAAATTTTGGGATCTCAACTCGTGAAGGAAATGGAGGCATGTATAGGTTTTTGTCAAAAGGAAATGGGCATATTGTCTTCAGAGAATATTGTTTTGGGGACTTATCCTTATTTTTCAGTTTTGTGATCTCACTCTGCAATGCTTGTAATTGTCTATGTACCATTATTATAGGTGATTCTTCCTTTTTAGTAACGAGAGTTTGAACGTCATATCCATTAGGAAGTTTGGCACCTTATTTTGCCAGTTCTAGAAAATAGTCTTCTTTTTATCTAGCCATGATAGCCTTCATCATTTTTCAGAAATATTTATCCTTTTGACATTTATGAATTTCTTTTTCTGAAGGTTCAGAGTCTTCATCTTCACTTGATGAGGAATCATTATATATTTCATGAATACTGAGGTTGTCTTCATCATTTTGTTTTGTTCTAGGTATAGTGGGAGATAAAGGTTCATCATAAACTAGTATCTCTAATGATGAAGGTTTATTAGTCAGAGGATCCTCTTCGTAAAATTGATTATCTTTATATGAAAAGGGTTGCCCTTTGCCTTTGGCATCTTTCTTTCGAGAACTCCTAGTTTGAATAGGCATTTTTATTGATTAGTGTGACCTAAAGTTGTTTGTGATGAAGAAGTCAAGATAAAATTCAGAGCTAGTTGTTCGGTTAACCTATTGTTTGAGAGAAGCAACTAAGATTTAGTCTGGTTTCAGGAATGATCTATCCTGTATAAGACATTTATCTAAGTTGGTCTGAGAGAAGTGACTAAGACTCAGTCTGGTTTCAAGAACGATCTTTCATGTATAAGACGTTATCTAAGTGACTTAGGTTTGATAAGTAGCTGATTGAACTAGTTGAAAGATGATCGAAAAAATCATGCAACACAAATGGTAGAGGTACACTGTCTTGATCTATTTATGCTCAGGATGATGATAACTGGTTTAGTGCTCACTGTAGACTGTTTTAGGCAAGTTTGACTATTTTGGACTGACAAAATCAGAGATCCGTACGACAGGTTTTACAGGTTCAGATGAAAGTATACTAACTTCAAGATAATGACAATATTGTTTCATACAAGGTGCTACCTAGTACCGTATGATAGATGGGTATGTCTGGAATGATAGACTGATCAGTGCAAAAGTTTATCGTATGACACAGGATGCAAGGTAAAATGACAATTCTCAGAACTGGACGACAGACAATAATAGCTCGTATGACATAGGATGAAGGCTCAAACGATAGACTGTTAGGACTCATGGAATATCGTATGACACAGAATGTGAACCAGGATGATGAATAAGAAGACTTGTACGACTATTTTTGGACAAAGGAAAAATTCTGATTTTTTCAATGACTAAGTATGGCCAGATTTGAGATGGATTGAGTTTTTGACAGCTAAGGTATACTAGTTTTGTGACACAGACAAAATTTTGACTAGGATAGACCAGTTTTGGATAGAGTTTCGACAAGGATAGACTAGTTTTGGACAAAGTTTCGACTAGGATAGACTAGTTTTGGACAAAGTTTCGTCTAGGATAGACTAGTTTCGACACGGACAAAGTTTTTGATCACTGAGTTTGTTTCTTGTTTTTTTTTTTTAGTTTTGGTATTCCAGTTTTAGTTTGAGGGATGAAAACATAGAAAATGCATAATATGAATAATAACTCCAATCATAGCATGCAAACCCTACGAAAATTGGTGAGAGAAGAAAATATTTTCTTGTAGACTCAGGTACACACCCAATAGCTAATCAGAATATGACCATTGAGTCTCACGCAATGGATTCTCAACATTGTATTAGCCGACTCCAAATGCTAATGGGGCACGAAATGACAAGTATCTTGGGAGAGTTACTATCTCTCTTGCACAAAGATTATCCCCCTTTCGGAGATGCACTGGGTAGCTTCTAATTTTAATTGGAACTAGTAAGGGATCCATTCGATGCGTCAAGGTATAAACTCAATTAAGAGGTCTCCTAGCTTTGAAAACCAAGGTTTAATATACCCGAGGGTACAGACGAGAGCTATTCCCGAGCATTGTCATTGACTTGATTTTCATCAAATCATGTTTGTTTTATAGTGGGTTGGAATACTTGGCATTTAGCCATTCCCACTTGGGTCATTCCCCTCTCACCGACCATAATGGCTATAGAGTTATTAGCTCCTCGGGAGGGCGGGCCCTCTAAAGATGTACAAATCTCAAACTTAAAGAAAACACCTCAAGGGTCTAGATTTTTTATTGTCTGTAAAGACAAGAGCATACTCTCCTACCTCTTAGAATTTTCTTAAAACACAAAATACAGATTTGTTCTTTAACCAAATAACAAGTTAGGTGCCTAAAAAAAATGAATTTAATGAATACACAATGTTTGCTTGAATCTCCTTAGGCAACCTGCAAAGATAACGAATCAGTAGTCATATTGTCTTTGTGCGACAAGCATATTATTTGACAAGCGTTCTGCAAGAAACTGATTAGGGTGTGAAAATTCTTCAGATAAATAGATAACAAGCCAAGGTCAGTCATCAGTATAATCAAATTGGATAGAAAACTGAAAGAATGAAATTTGTTTTTTAACCAAGAAAGTACAGAATCGTATGACGATTCTTACTGGGTCGTATGATAAAATGTACCAGATTGTACGACACCTATGATTTATCATTATGGCTTATAGGAAATGTCGTACGATATTACGCAAAGACTGTACAGACAAAAAATTTGAAAAGTCAAAAATCTGAAGAAAAAAAAAATGTTAGTCTTGGAGGCCGAAAAATGTGGTCTTCTAGCCCACGGTGGGCGCCAGAGATGTGTGTGTGAAAAAGTGAAATAAGTTTGATAGTTGTAGGCACAACACTTCAATTAAGTCATTACATGTATGGTTAGACAGATATAAACATAAATATGAAAACCATAACAAATCGACTAATTGCCTTCTAAAAGATGTGAGTATAAGATTGCTCTCATATTTTTATAAGCAATACCAGTGACTAGACTACACCAAGATGAAGGATTTAATCTATATGAGCTTGATATTAAGCTAAATAGATGCAAGATGGATGAATAATTCAAGCAATAATGAATTCAAGCAATCATGGATAAAATAAATATGCAAAAAGCTAAACTAAGATGCAATAATCCCAAAAAGAAAGCACAATATATTCAATGACCCCAAAGTGAAAAGTGTATAATAATAAATCTCCAGGGTGATTTGAATGAGAGCTGAAGGCTGAATTTATAGAGAATTACAAGAGAGATCAAGAAAAGGCACAATTTTGAATTAATTGAAATAATTCAGAAATCAGATTCAGTTAACCTTGAGATAGATTCCAATTATAGTTTAATTGAAATGCATTTAAATAAGACGTTCAAGTTGCATTGGAAATAAGATTTAATTAATTCCATGCATTTGTGATAAAAATAGATAATTCTTTGATTTATTCAAGAAAAGAGTATTTTCAATGCAACTGAACTTCTTTTTTGAAAAGCTTTGAGTTCCAATTTTAGAGAAAGCAATTAAATTCATTTTATTTGCTTTTCTAATTTCAAGCTCATCTCAATTTAAAAAAAGAAATAATATCTCAAGTTTGATTTCGCTCAATTCAATTCTTTTATTTTATTTTCAATTTAACTCTTGCTTTGTGATTAATTCCTCTTTTATGATAAATTAATTCCTTTTTTGTATGATTAAATGGCAAATTTATTAATTAATTAAATATGATAGGATATTTAATAAATTAAATAGGATAATTGATCAAAATAATTTTCTTGGAATGATTCAATTAATTAAATAAATATTTAATTAATATTGAGTAATTGATTTGCCATGTGGCATTTGGTGATTGAAGAATTAATTATGTGCTCAAGATTGATTTAATTGTCTTTGGTTAGGACCTTGGTGATGCTGTCAAGATTAGGGGCCCATGGTTTAGGTGACCATTTTTAGGGTATTACACATATGACCCATTTTAACATCTCTCTTCTCCTCCTATTATTTCTCTCCACTCTCTCTTTGTTTTCTTTATCACTACCTCTTGTTCCCAACCTCTCTCTCCATACCTATGTTTCTCCTTCCCTCCTTTACCTCTCTCCCTCTCCATCTTTGTCTAATTACCCACTTGTCTCTCCCCCTCTATCTCCCTCACCTCTATATTTCCACCCTAGATCTCTCACCTCTCTCTTCCTAGGTTCTAGATCTCTCACCTCTACATCTCTCTCTCCCTTACCTATCTACCTCTTCCCTCTCTTGGTCTCTTAGTCTCAACCAGCCCACCTCTCCCTTACCTATCTACCTCTTCCCTCTTTTGGTTTCTCATTCTTACCCAACCCACCTCTCCCTCTCTTCTTAGCTCTCTCTTTCTCTTTATTCTTCCCTCTCTCCTTTTCTCTCTCCCTTACCTCTTTGGTCATCACCTCTCCCTCCCTTGTACAGGATTTAGATACTAGGTTGTAGAATATAAGGTTTAGGGTATAGGGTACATGATTGATGGTACATAGTTTAGGGTACATAGGGTTGAGGGTATCATTTGTATTAATATTTCTTTATATCTCTTCATCTTCCTCTCTCTCTTCTCTCTCACCTATCTCTCCCCTCTCTATGTTTCTCTCCCTTTCTTCCTCTCTCCATCTCCACCCCCCTCCCTCCTTACCCTCATCTCTCTCTCTCTCTCTCTCTCTCTCTCTCTCTCTCTCTCTCTCTCTCTCTCTCTCTCTCTCTCTCTCTCTTCTTTTGGTTTCTCCCTTCCTCCCTCTCTACCTCTCTAATTCTCCATCCCTGTATAATTACCCATCTCTCTATCCCTCTCTCTCTCTCTCTCTCTCTCTCTCTCTCTCTCTCTCTCTCTCTCTCTCTCTCTCTCTCTCCCTCCCTATTTAGGTCTCTCACCTCTCTCCCTCCCTATAGCTATCTAACTCATCCCCCCTTACCCCTCTTCTTTTATGAACTCCTTCCATGTCTTCTCCCTTCATTCACTCTCTCTCTCTTTATCTATTTATCTAATATAAGGTTTAGGGTATATATATTTTTTAAGGTACAAGTTTTAGGGAATAGGGTGGAGGAAACGATAGACCTAGGGAAGCCGATAGAGAGGTGAGGGATGACAAAGAATTAGAGAATAAGAGATTATATAAAGGGAGAGTGGTAATAAGGGAGGGAGAAAACTAGAGAGGGGACATTTAGAGAGATGAGATACCTAGAGGGAGAGAGAGGTTAGAGAGATAGATGGGAAGAGAGGGGTGAGATAGATAAAGGGGGATAGAAGAGGAGGGTAAGTGCACCAAGATGGTGTGCAAAAAGGGGGGTATAAGTGGACACTTTTTTTTTGAAATCAGATAAACCTGAACATGGAGGAGAAAGTTGAAAGTCATCCACTCAAGATATGAAGATACTCAAAGAAAAAATATTGTAGTACTTTGAATCTCATTTCCAAACTACTAAAAAAAATTAAAATTGGATAAGATTAAGGGGGTCAAATCCTTCACGCAAGAAAATAAAACTTTGATTTTTTCTAAAAAACATAACATAGTGTTTGACGTGCGCATCAAATAATTCATAGTTAGATTTAGTATTTTGACAAATCCTTTGGCAGAAAGTAGTTAAGAGTGAGCACCAGAAGTTGTGTATTTTTTGTTGAGTATTTTTGTTTTTATGATTTTTCCAATCAAGCACATCCTAAAAATCAGGTACATGTTCATGTGCGAAGCATAAATGGAACCAAAACAATCGAAAAAATACAAAAATTTTTAAACATTGTAAAGAATCAAGTACACTACAATAATACATAAAGTTTTTTAAATTTGGATAACTAGATCAAAAGTTATTAAAAAAATGGTACACGTATGTTTTTGAGAACTATGGAGACACTAGTAAAAGAAATTCAATAATAATATGTTATTGTTGTTCAAATTTTTAAAAAAATATATGGTTAGAAATCTCAGAAGATGGGTGAAAATATGGTGGCAATTTTAGAAATACCCACTTGATGAAGTGTAAACTTGATGATGACAAAGTCGAGAAATCAAATTCATAAAACAAAACACATCAAAAAGGAGGGAAAAGGAGGGAAAAGGAGGGAAATGGAGGGAAATCAAAATTCCAAGCCGTAGCTTTGTCATCCAATCCTATTCAAAAGCCTAAATAGACAATAGGGCATGCAGGGTTTTTTTTGAATAAGAACCATGCATAGAGTTCCTTTTGAATAATAATTGTGTACATAGTTTCTTTTGAATAAGCACCACATACGTGATTATTCATGTGATACTCTAACATAAATAAATTAATGTGTATGTATGTATGTGTATTATCTTTTGATATTTTATGTGTATATACATGTACATGTATATTGATATATATTGTCTTTTGATATCTTATGTAAATTGGATTCCTCTCTCTCTCTCTCTCTCTCTCTCTCTCTCTCTCAGGACCCCACATAACACCTAATGACATCATGTAAGGTCCCTTAGCACACATATGACCCCTTAAGACCATATGATGTCCTAAGGGGTCATATGATGTTCTAACACATGTGCGGCCCCATTATGACCCTAAATGGCCCCCAATGATGCCATATGACCCCTTCAGACCATGTATGATATATTAAGGGGTCATATGGTGTTTTAACACATGTGTGGCTCAATTAGGACCCCACGTGACCCCTAACGACATCATGTGACATCTCTTCCTCTCCCCCCATCTCCCTCCCTCCCTTTTTTATTCCTCTCTCTCTCTCCCTCCCTCCCTCACTCCCTTCCTCCCCCATCTCTCTCCCCTATCTCCCTCCCTTTCCCATCCTCTCTCTCTCTCTCTCTCTCTCTCTCTCTCTCTCTCTCTCTCTCTCTCTCTCTCTCTCTCTCTCTCTCTCTCAGGGGTCATACAGTGTCCTGAGGTGGCAAGATGAACCATTATTACAATATAAAAAGCAGTGCCAATACTTCTTACGAAATTCGACACCTAAGGGGTCATAGGACACAATATGACCCCTTAGAACACCATACGACCCATAATGACAACATATGGTGTCATAAGGGGTCATATGGTGTCTCAAGGGGTTGTAGGACACAATATGACCCCTAAGGACACATTGTGACACATAACTACACCTATGGGATCATAGGACACTGTATGACCCCTTAGGACACAATATGACCTCTAATGGAACCTAAGGGGTCATATGGTGTCCTAAGGTTTCATACAACACAATATGACCCATAACGACACCTAAGGGGTCATATGGTGTCCTAAGGGGTCACAAGATACCATATGACCCCTAAGGACAACATATGTCCCATAATGACACCTTATGGTATTGTAAGGGGTCATATGGTGTTGTAAGGGGTCATAGGACACAATATGACCCCTAACAACCCCTAAGGGGTCATATGGTGTCCTAAGGGATCACAAGATACCATATGACTGCTAAAGACACCATATGACCCATAACGACACCATATGGTGTCCTAAGGGGTCATAGGACACAATATGACCCCTTAGGACACAATATGACCCCTTAGGACACAATATGACCCCTAACAACACCATATAACCCTAATGTGGTGCTCTAAAGGGTCATGTAGTTTCCTAAGGGGTCTCTCTCTCTCTCTCTCTCTCTCTCTCTCTCTCTCTCTCTCTCCTTTGGGACCCCACATAACACCATGTGACCCTTTAAGAGCATATGATTTCCTAAGGGGTCAAGATGACAAGATGACATTACAGTGTTGTAAGGTGGCAAGATGAACCATTATTACAATATAAAAAGTAGTACCAATACTGCTTACAAGAATAACAAACTAGCATTCTCCCCCTCTCTCCCTTCCTCCATACCCCATCCCTCTTTCTCTCTCTTCTCTCCCTCCCACTCTTTCTCTCTCCCTACCCCCTTTATCTCCCTTACTTTCCCATCTCCCTCCCTCTCTCTATGTCTCCCTCTCTCCCTTGGGACCCCACATAGAAACTAATGACATCATGTAACCCTTTAGCACACCACATGACCATTTAGGAGCATATGATGTCCTAAGGGGTCATATGGTGTCCTAAGGTGGAAAGATGAATCATTATTACAATATAAAAAGTGTACCAATACTTCTTACAAAAATAACAAACTAGCATGCTCCCCCTCTCTCCCTCCCTCCATACCCCATCCATACACAAATTCAACTTGGTAAACAACTTATTTATCTAAAAAATGGCTACAAGCCTTGCAAGTTGTTTATAAATGGAAAAAAATTCATTATCACTCACTTTTATTGTGTAGAGAAATTCATAAACACTTTCAAGCTTTCTCCTGCCACCTCTTTCATCATTATATTTTGTTTACCCATCTCGTTTATATACCACTTGGAACATAATAATTTTATCTCCCACCTCCTTTATCACAATCACTCCTTTCTTTTGAACCATCAGATCCCCTTCAAACATGGCTCGAAAAACATCTGACCTATTCACCTACCAATATATTATGAGATAAAAGATAATGGAATGTCCTTAATTTGAGCTCTCTCTCTCTCTCTCTCTCTCTCTCTCTCTCTCTCTCTCTCTCTCTCTCTCTCTCTCTCTCTCTCTCTCTCTCTCTCTCTCTCTCTCTCTCTCTCTCTCTCTCTCTCTCTCTCTCTCTATCTCTCTCTCTCTCCCTCTCTCTCCCTCACCCCATTTCTCTCCTTCTCCCTCCCTATCCCTCTCCCTCCCTCCCTTTTCCTTCACATTTTATTTACTACAAGTAATGCATACGGGGTTTTTATAAGTTAAAAGTGCATACGCGGTCTTATTTCCTAAAGGATCATATACGTGGTTTTGTCCCTTTAGGATCGAGCACAACAAACCTAATCGTGTATGGGGTTTTTTAAAAATTTAAAACCGTGAATGTGGTTGCTATTTTTTAAAAAAAAATTTGGTGTGTGTCCACTTTTTTGCACACCATCTTGGTGCAAACACTCATTAGAGTTGATGAATTAGGAGAATGAGAGAGAAGGGGATGGAGAGAGAACAAAGAGAAAGAGAGGGCTAAGAAAGGGGAGAGGGAGAAGTATACATGGAGTGAGAGACTTGGAGAGGAGAGAGGTAGATAGGTGAGGGAGAAAGAGAAGAAAATGATAGAGAAGTTTAAGAGAGAGAGAGAGGGGTAAGAAGGTAGGGAGAGAAGTGGAAAGGGAGGGAGTGAACTAGAGATAAGTTATATGGAGATATAAGATACCTAGAGGGGGAGAGAGAGAGGGTTGAGGTAGATGAAGGAGGATAGAGAGAGGTTAGTAATGAGATATGGATGGATGTAGAGAGGTGGAGAGAGAAAGAGGGAGACACCCAGAGAGAGTTAGAGAGGGTGTGATGTAAATCTGATGATGTAGATAGTAAAGAGAGAATAAGAATTAGTAGGGAAGGGAGAGAGAGATGGGGATAATGAGGGGGAGGGAGATAGAGAGGAAGAGGGGAAGAAAAGAAGGGAGATACATATAAATGGGAGAGAGGGATAAGAGGAGAGATGAAAGAATAGAGAGAGAGAGAGGGGAGTATGAGGGTATTGAGGGAGAGGTAGACATGGAGGGACTATAAGACCTAGGGAAGGAGAAGACAGAGAGGTGTGGAGAGAGAAGAGAGGGGGAGAGTTCATAAATAAATAGGGGTAAAGAGGGAGGGAGATAGAGGGGAAGAGAGAGGGAGAGAACTAGAGAGGGTACAAATAGATATGTGAGAGAACTATATGGGGAAGGAGAGATGAGAGACCTAGATGACAATAGATAAGATTGAGCTAGATAGAGGGGGAGAGAGAGAGGTGAGTAATGAGACATGATGCAGTGGTAGATAGGTGGACAAGAAGGAAGTAAGAAACCTAGAGAAGGGAGAGAGAGTTGAAGACCTATAATGTAGAGAGAAAGAATACAAGAGGAAGAGAGACTAACAAAGTGGGGGAGCGAGATATATATGGGGGTATTTATGGATGGGGAGATGGAGAGGGAGAGGAAAAGAAAGGGAGGGATACACTTAAATGTTATATTTCATGTATATATTCTCTTTCCAGGGTGGGTATAACTTGTGCCCAAGTTCAAAAATGTGCCAAGTTGAAAAATTGGATAATGCAAAGCATTTGGCGCATGCCAAATTTGACACTCACCAAATGCAAAAAATTGAATTTTCACATTTGGCAAGCACCAAATTTGATGTGCGCCAAAAATAAAAATTCAAAATTTTGAATTTGGAAAGCGCCAAATAGGGTGAGCACCATATTTAGCGATCACCAAATAGTTTGCATTGGATGATACCCACCCTTTGGGTTGGATTTGCCTTGGGAATCCAACCTAAAGGTTTGGATGATCTTTTCATGCCAATGACATATTTTTGTGAAAAGATAAAAAGTGGCACCTATTTGGTACCACAACTTTGTGCACTTACCTTGGTCGTGATAGTTCTAGGGACATCCAGTTTATTTTTTTTGTTTACAAAGGCCTCCAAACGAATAATCTTATGGAGGATCTAGCCATCTTGTGCGTTATTGAGCGTAGCTATGTTCTTGGTTGGAGAAGGATCATTTGTGAGTTTGATTCTCAAGAGGTGGTGACTTTTCTTAGTAGACAATAGTTGGATGATGTTGGTTGGAACTTACAACTCATTATTAGATAGATTTTTCGGTTATGTGGCTCTTTCGACTCTATTGTTTTTAGGCACATTCCTAGGGAGTGGAATCGGGTTGTTGATTGTTTGGCCAAATGGGATTCTGATCAAATTTATTCTTTGAATATTGTGGATAACCTGAGCAATTGCCTCCCAACATGGATACTATGTTAGATCATTTAGTGGACAATGACAAGGCTCCTTAAGCTCCTTGTGGACCGACCTGTCCTTCTTATCTATATCTTTCTTGTTCTTGAATAAATTTTTACCCCTCTTTTAGTAAAAAAGAGTAACAATTTTTCAAAAAAAATAAATTAAATGAAGGATTTAATTTAGAGATTTAATAGAGGATTCATTGTGAAACCTAAATTTAATTAATTTTCTTTGGAGAACACTAAGTAATAAAATAATGAAATTTTCATATTGCACACTTTTCTATATTATAATTTCAGACTTATTTTGAATCTTTTCACCAAATATAATAGATATTATACAAATAACATGTTTTACATAAAATTTGACAATTAACATAAACTTAACTTTATTATACCTTCAAAAATCTCCAAGGACTAGTATTGATCTAAAACTTATCTATTCTTTTTTCAAATAAAATTCTCAAGTATGGAAATTGGTCATATACCTTTAAAATTCAAATTTTAATCTTAGTCCAAATTGAGTCCCTTCCTATTGATCATCAAATATTTTTTCCTTGAGCATGAAATGTCTTGATTTTTGTGCAAAGGTTTTATATAAAATTACATACCTTGATTCATTTTTAGGCACTAAAGAGATCCATTAACTCATGTCTAACCACTTACTTAACCATTAGAGAGTATCATCAGCTTATAATATGGATATACATAGTGAAATATTAGGCCATATTGCTTGGATTCTTATGTCTTCAACAAGTGACATAAAACTTTTAAATTTGCATTGAGGGGTTTGACAAAAGTAGATATTAAATTAGGAAACTCTCATAGGTGTGTTTCAATATTGAACTTATTGTTTAGGCATAGATTGCAAATGATAAGTTGAGGATATTCTATATGTCATTAAGAGCACAATTTATTTTAATAAACATAAATTGAGTCTGATAGAAATATTCATTTTCATATATGTGGATATTATTACCATAAGTGCATATTTAACCCACAATAAATAAAAGAACATCTAGTCATATATTACAGCTTATTGGTCACTATTCTAGTTACTACTTAAGTAAACTTTAGATCACAAAGAATGTTCTATAATTGAAACTTTACAATCTACATATGAAGCTAAGTCCTAATCTCTTTTTGTCATTTTGAAAATAATGTTTGATATATCAATTGGTTCATCTTAGCTCCATAAACTAGGGTTAATTACTTATTTATGTTGATTTTATTTGTACCATGTATTTATTCAAAACCTTATGAAATTTAATTTTTTTAAATTTTTCCCTATATTAGACGAAGCATAGGATGTGATGCATGTTTCAGATTCAAAAAATGTTATACCGTTTGAAAGTTATGAGTGTTTTTCAATCAGTATATCAATCAGGACTATTGTCAGAATTCAATTAGAAAGTAAATAATAATTATTTATTAAAGTCGAAATAAGACAAGCCTTATATTTTTGGAAAGCTGGGAATGTCCTTAAAAAACCCTTTTCATTTTATCAATTTTGGCTACAAAAAAAGTCATCAGCCACCAGTGTAAAGTCTAGAAAATCAAGGAATACTAAAAAACATGTTTTCTCAGTTGACTTTCCAGGCTTGTCACTTCCAAGCCACATACCAAAGCATTCTCGAGCCAAAATTTGAAATTTGAAAATTTGACTACAAAAATCGGATATCTGATTATCGAATATCTGATTTTAATCAGTAAATTCTCTAATTAGATTTGTCCATAATTAATCTAATGTTTATTAATATATTAATACATTAATTTATAAATAAATTAGTATATGATATTAGAGACAGACAGACAGACAGACAGACAGATAGAGATAGAGACAGAGAGAAATGGGGAGGGGGAAAGGAGAGAGAGATAGAGAGAGATTAGGGGAGAGAGAGATAGATGGATAGATAAGGGGAGAGGGATAGAGAGAGATTAGGGGAGAGAGAGAGAGAGAGAAGGAGAGGGAGAGAGAGATTAGGGGAGAAAGAGAGAGATTAGGGGAGAGGGGGAGAGAGAGAGATTAAGACACCATAGGACCCAAAGCGATGCAATATGGTGTTATAACGGGTCGTATGGTGTCCTAAGGGGTCATAAGGGTTAATGGGACACTATATGACCCCTAAGGACAACACATGACCCCTTATGACACCATATGGTGTCATTAGAGGTCATATGGTGTCCATAGGCATCATATGGTATCCTAGAACACCATATGACCCCTTAAGACACCAAATTATGTCGTTATGGGTCATATGTTGTCCTAAGGGGTTGTAAGACACAATATGACCCCTTAGGACACAATATGACCCAAAGCGACCCAATGTGGTGTCATTAGGGGTCATATGGTGTCCTAAGGGGTCATATGATGTCTTAAAGGGGTCATATGACACAATATGACCCACTAGGACACAATATGACCCATAACGACCAAATATGGTGTCTTAAGGGGTAATATGGTGTCCTAAGGGGTCATATGGTGTCCTAAGGGGTCGTAGGACACAATATGACCCAAAGCGACCCAATATGGTGTCATAATAGGTCGTATGGTGTCCCAAGACACCATATGACCCCTTAAGACACCAAATTATGTCATTAGGGGTCATATGGTGTCCTAAAGGGTCATATGGTGTCTCATGATCCTTTATGACCTCTTAGGACACCATATGACCCCTAATGACACCATATTGGGTCGCTTTGGGTCATATTGTGTCCTAAGGGATCATATTGTGTCCTATGACCCCTTAGGACACCATATGACCCCTAACAACATGATTTGGTGCCTTAAAGGGTCATATGGTGTCTTGGGAGACCATATGACCCCTAATGACACCATATTCAGTTGCTTTGGGTCATATTGTGTCCTAAGGGGTTGTAAGACACAATATGACCCTTTAGGACATAATATGGCCCAAAGCAACCCTATATGGTGTCATTAGGGGTCAGATGGTGTCCCAAGATAACATATGACCCCTATGGACACCATATGACCCCTAACGACACCATAAGACCCCTTAAGATACCAAATCATGTCATTAGGGGTCATATGGTGTCCTAAGGGGTCATAAGACACAATATGACCCCTTAGGACATAATATGACCCAAAGCAACCCAATATGGTGTCATTAGGGGTCATATGGTGTCCTAAGAGGTCATAAGGGTTCATGGGACACCATATGACCCCTTAAGACACCAAATTGTGTCGTTATGGGTCATATGTTGTCTTAAGGGGTCATAAGGCACAAATTGACCCAAAGCAACCCAATATGGTGTCATTAGGGGTCATATGATATCCTAAGGGGTCATATGATGTCTTAAAGGGGTCATATGACACAATATGACCCACTAGGACATAATATGATCCATAATGACCAAATATGATGTCTTAAGGGGTCATATGGTGTCCTAAGGGGTCGTAGGACAACATATGATCCCTGTGGACAACATAAGACCCCTGTGGACAACATAGGACCCCTTAAGACACCAAATTGTGTCATTAGGGGTCATATGGTGTCCTAAGGGGTCATATGGTGTCCCATGAACCCTTATGACCTCTTAGGACACCATATGACCCCTAATGACACCATATTGGGTTGCTTTGGGTCATATTGTGTCATAAGGGGTCATATTGTGTCTTACAACCCCTTAGGACAACATATGACCCATAACGACACAATTTGGTGTCTTAAGGGGTCATATGGTATTCAAAGGGGTTGTAGGACACCATATGACCCCTATGGACACCATAGGACCCCTTAAGACACCAAATTGTGTCGTTAGGGGTCATATGGTGTCCCATGAAACCTTATTGACCTCTTAGGACACTATATGACCCCTAATGACACCATATTGGGTTGCTTTGGGTCATATTGTGTCCTAAGTGGTCATATTGTGTATTACAACCCCTTAGGACAACATATGACCCATAATGACATAATTTGGTGTCTTAATGGGTCATATGGTGTCTTAAGGGGTCGTAGGACACCATATGACCCCTATGGACACCATAGGACCTCTTAAGACACCAAATTGTGTTGTTAGGGGTTATATGGTGTCCTAAGGGGTCATATGGTGTCCCATGAACCCTTATGACCTCTTATGACACCATATGACCCCTAATGACACCATATTGGGTTGCTTTGGGTCATATTGTGTTCTAAGGGGTCATATTATGTCCTACAACCCCTTAGGACACCATATGACCCCTAACAACATGATTTGGTGTCTTAAGGGGTCATATGGTGTCCATAGGGGTCATATGGTGTCTTGGGACACCATATGAACCCTTAAGACACCAATTCGTGTCATTATGGGTCATATGTTGTCCTAAGGGATCGTAGGACACAATATGACCCAAAGCGACCCAATATGGTGTCATTTGGGATCATATGGTGTCCTAAGGGGTCATAAGAGTTCATGGGACACCATATGACCCCTTAGGACACCATATGACCCCTAACAACACAATTTGGTGTCTTAAGGGGTCCTATGGTGTCCATATGGGTCATATGGTGTCCTATGACCCCTTAGGACACCATATGACTCCTTAAGACACCAAATTGTGTCGTTAAGGGTCATATGTTGTCCTAAGTGGTCGTGAGACACAATATGACCCCTTAGGACACAATATGACACAAAGAAACCCAATATGGTGTCATTAGGGGTCATATGGTGTCCTAAGAGGTCATAAGGGTTCATGGGACACCATATGACCCCTTAGGACACCATATGACCCCTAACGACAAAATTTGGTGTCTTAAGGGGTCCTATGGTGCCCATAGGGGTCATATGGTGTCCTACAACCCCTTAGGACACCATATGATCCTTTAAGACACCAAATTGTTTCATTATGGGTCATATGTTGTCCTAAGGGGTCGTAAGACACAATATGACCCCTTAGGACACAATATGACCCAAAGTGACCCAATATGGTGTCATTAGGGGTCATATGGTGTCCTAAGGGGTCATATGATGTCTTAAAGAGGTCATATGACCCATATGACCCCTTAGGACACCATATTTGGTTTTTATGGGTCATGTTGTATGCTAGTGGGTCATATTGTGTCATATGACCTCTTTAAGACATCATATGACCCCTTAGGACACCATATGACCCTTAATGACACCATATTGGGTTTCTTTGGGTCATATTGTGTCTTACGACCCCTTAGGACAACATATGACCCATAATGACACAATTTGGTGTCTTAAGGGGTCATATGACCTATCCCAAGACACCATATGACCCCTAATCTCTCTCTCTCCCTCTCTCTCACTCTCTCTCTCCCTCTTTCTCTCTCTCTCTCCCTCTCTCTCTCTCTCTCTCCCTCTCCGTCTCCGTCTCCCCTAATATATATATATATCCCAATCTCTCTCTCTCTCTCTCCCTCTCTCTCTCTCCCTCTCCCTCTCCCTCCCTCTCTCCCTCTCTCTCTCTCCCTCCCTCTTTCTCTCTCCCTCTCCCCAATAATATATGTACCATCAAGCTATCAAAGCCAAATTAAATGGCAACAAGGTGACCTCCTGAATCTGTCTCAACTCCTCCTCAGTTATCATTTGTTAAATAGACCATGTAAATAAAAATTAGTACTTAATATTATCTAGATTATAAATATTTAATGAAAATATAACATGAACTGTGAAAATACAAATCTTACCACTACATCATCAATGTATGATGATGGTGCCTCCTCGCCTCTAGCATGTGAGGACTCCCAAGGGTATCCTCCAGTCTGTGTAATAATATCTGGTGCATCATGCATCTCATGCACCTCATAATCTGCACTGTCCATAGGAGGATCAATGGGTTGTCCAACTGGACCCAAGCATACGTACCCACACATGACACAACTATGGGGCACACATATGTGTGGAGCCAAGGATGACATGTCAATGCCACTAGATGCACCACTACCATCAAGAGTAGGCTAAGCTATTGATCCAACCTGAGAAACCAAAAGGCTACTCAAAGAGTGAATAGCCGATATGGTCCATGAAGCTGCCTCACAAATGATATCAAGATGTTGCACTGTAGGTGGGGGATCAACAAGAGGAGGGGGGACATATGGGCCCTAGACTACTCTGATTTCCCCAGGTCTATTTTGGGGCATACCTAAACCTACACCCTGGAAAGGTTGGATGTCAAAGTAGTTCACATGTTTGCGTAAAAGAAACTCAGCATATAATTTTTTTATGAAATAGAAGGGGATATCAAGATTTTTGTTGGTTGGTTTGTCGAAAACCATCCACGAACGATCCCAAAAGTTTTTCACAATACCATCATTTGTCCACCATTTAATAGAAAGTTTTGTTTTTTGGGGATCTACCAGTTGACCAGTGCGGGGATTGACAAACAATGAGGCGATAGCGGCTTTGGATATCTTGAGATCCTTGATATCCTTATACGACAAGCCATCTACATATTTTTGCCTCATAGAATCTTGCCACAAAAGGGCGACATTGTGCTCCTCAATCATGGTTTCCATACTCTTTATGATCGACATGAGAGGATCAAACATTGGGTTTAGATGACGGATCCTACGATATACTTCTGCAATCCCCCTCAATTCATTCAAATTTTGTGCAATCAAATCCTGAATTGAGGGGGGGTTTGGCAAATGAGGGTTTCGTTGTTGCAGTTGTGGTTGGTCAGTGTTTTCATTGTTATCCCCCATTTTTAACCTAATTGAATGTAAACAATTAAATTTAGTTAACAAATTTAAACAATTAGGTATTTGATTTTAAAAAACCTAGTTTTCATGAAAAAACCCATATTTTCAATGAAAATCCAAATAAACATTAACAAAAAATACAAAAAATGAATGAAAATGATTGAAAACAATAAAATTCTTACCTTTCAATCTATTTTTTAGCAATTTTTTGCCAAAACACCAGATATCGGATTTTAATAAAATCGTGCAACCCGTGAGTTAAAAATGACTCACGGGCTGTCACTATCGAAATATATTTGTCTCAGAAAATCGGATATCCGATTTTTATACTTAAATTAATTTAAAATAACATATATTATTATATTATATAATACGTATTGTATTATATTATAAAATATAATTATATATTTTAATATATAATATAGTATTATATTATATATTATATAATACGTATTATATAATATATAATATTATATTATATATAGTATAATATAATATTATATATTATATAATATGTATTATATAATATATAATAATGTAAAGCAAAAAATCGAACCCTAGGTGTTCCCCCCACTCCAAGGAGAAAGGAGGTCACTAGGATTGACGATTTTCACTTAAAAGAGACTTTACATTCAAAAGAGGGGTTGAAACCCACAAGATCCAATCCCACACAATGCAAGATTGAATGCTGAATGAGTTTCAAGGGTTGTGATAGCAAGGCTACCCTCTTTTGTAAAGAATGTAGATAGAAGGATTGAACTAGGAATGCATGTAAAGTAAGAAGGATTCACTTGTAAATAGAGATAGGGATACGGGATGAAGCTACGGACCTGGAATTGGCAGTAAAATGTTGAGACGATGTTTTTCTGCAAATTTGAGCAAAAGTTGACGGGACGATGGTGCCCGGCATGCACATGGTCCTCCAAAAAATCCGTGAAATGAAGGGGGATCTATTCGTCTCTGCACAAGGATTCCAGATCTTCAATTACAACCGTGTACCTACAATCTACACACAGAAAAAGAGAGGATGATTGGGGGGTTAGGGATTAGGGGTTTGCCTTCAGGTCAAACCCCAGTTTTGGAATTAACCAAGAAATGAGAATGTTGTAAATGTAAATGTCTATAATGTAATCAAGTACTGATACCTTGTTGTAAGAATGTTTGTATTCTTACATGTGAAGGTGTAATGATGTTGTATGTTGTATGTTGTATGTTGTATGTTGTATGTGATCTCCTCTTCAATGGTTGAATCCTTGTCTTGAATGCAACACTTAGCCTTGAATGGAGACTTAGAATGCTCAATTGCTTGAAGGAATGCTTAATGCTTGAATGCTTGAATGTTTGAATGTCGCTTCCGCCTTTTTTCCCTCTACCCTTTCTGAGAGGGGAAATGTAGTTTATATACTTGTCAATTAGGGTTAGAAGACTGATTTTTCTGACCTTAGGCTGACCTAGAAACATTGTTTTCTGAATTGCAAACTTAAAGACCCGCTGCCCCATAAGAGATCGGGCCCAAAATAGGGCTAGGGACTAGGGCGCTGGGTGCCATGGTCCCACCTCCCGGGACAGCAGGGTGCAAGGAAGGATCAGGCCACGGTGCAGAAATATGCAGTTTTTGATGTCATAAACAGGTTTCAGGGTCTCCATTCAGGTTCAGTGTTGCGTCGCCATCATGAAGACCCAAATGCAATCAAAATTACAAGTGTCGCAATTTTAGGATGCTACAAATAATATAATATAATATTTTTTTTGTATTAGAAATCGAGAGACCGATAATAGAGTTTATACAAAAGAGGTCAAGGGAGGTAGAGCCTCAACCACCAAATAGTGAAACCAAAGAGACTAACTGAGTATCATATATAGTCACTTACTAACCACAAAAAAGGAGACACTGAAGAGTACATATAGTTATGTTACTATCATAAGGCACTAATGCAAAATCTCATCCTGATCCTCCAGCCATGTGGTCCAGCCTTGTGGTCCTTCCATCCACACCACCTTCTTCCTCTCTAGGATTTGGGTGCACATCTCTACCTTGTTGAAGGGAGGACCTTTGGTATCTTGAAGTTCCTTGATCAGTTTCTTCACTGCATCATCAAAGGCGGTTTGGTTCTCTGCGATCCTAGCCCATTCATATCCATCTTGCATTTCATAAATAAACATGGTTGATCAGCCATCTTTGAGGAACCACAATAGTTTGTTCCTCTCAATGTTCATCAGAAAGCAAACCTGCACAACAATTTTGTAATGTGTGAGTTTTTTAAAAAAACCAGTAAGTTCCCTATCATTGCCTTGAAACTTCTCCTCATTTCTAAGTTTCCAAATAAACTAGAGTATGAAGGAAGATAAAATTTGCCAGACTAAGTTAGCATCCTTCTTAAGCCCATGAATGAAACCAGTAACTATATCAAAAGTAAAGACATGTTCAATGATAGAAATTCCAAACATTAACCAAACCTCTCTAGCAAAAGGGCAATCAAGGAAAATGTGTCGTGCAGTCTCAGGGTTCCTGCAAACAGAGCATAGGTCATATGCAGCTGAATTATTCCTAATAGGAAGTCTATCCAATATGAGTTGCCACTTGAAGCATTTGATCTTAGGGGGGATGGGAGATTTCCATAGCTTCTCAAAGGTTTTCTGTCATGCAGTGGAGTTACGGTCAAAATACCATAGAGTATTAACATGGTCGATCACCAAGGTGTCATGGTTGAGCAAGTTATAAATAGACTTGGCTTTGATCTTAGGGAGGGGGGAGCCATCCTTCCAAAGGAATGAGAGGTATCTGTGAGCATCTACATGAGTGTCTCTGGGGAGATTGAGAGTAGCACATGCATTTCTAATCATATTGTAGGTCCTCTTATGCGAAGCAGGGAGATCATACTTATTACTAAGATTCTCGCAGCTTATGAGATTATCATGCTCTAAAATATCCATAAGATATTTAATTCCTTTATTATGCCAGTACCTAGCAGAGCATCCTTGGGTTAAGGCTAGGGGCTTAGAGTTATGATATAGATTCCACCATATCGATCTTTCACCATGTAGAGTGTTATCACAATCAACACTAGAGTTATCAATAAGTCTACGCACATGCTCCCAAGCTTTCCAGATGGACTTAAACACCTAGATGCCTTGGACAAACATAGAGAAACCACATGCAACCAAATCACTGAACAGGAGGGCTTTCCAGGATTTGGCAGCCTTGGGGACACCATTTTGTATGTTGTTTCTGACGAGAATCTTCCAAGGTTCTTGACCTTCCAGCGCATGGAATATCCATTTGGCAGCGAGAGAGATTCCTTGCATTTTGAGATCCTTAAGGCCCAGCCCACCAAGTTTTTTGTCTAAGTGGCACCAGGCCCATTTGACCACATGAGCTTTTCTTTTTCCCTTGCCATCAGACCATAGGAAGCATCTGATAGCTTTTTGGATTTCAAAAACTTGGTAGTTGTTGAACATCTAGACTGAGGAGTAGTAAACACTGTAAGAGGAGAGGATTTTGTGGAAGACTTGAATCCTGGCAGCTAGGGAGAGGATCCTATTATTCCACTTGTTAAGATTTTTATCAATTTTTTCTTTGACCCAAACCCACATGTCTCTAAGAGAGGGAGATACAAAGAACAAGATACTGAGGTACCTGACTATCTTATTAGCTCCTCCCCATGAATATCCAAACTACTAAAGCCAGTCTGGTGGTTTATCTTTCCACCCAAGTAGAATAGATTTGGATCTGGAGATCCAGGCGCCAGAGGCTCTACCAAAGGTGTCAAGTTTTTGATTGAGAGAGTCAATATTATGCCTAGAGAGCTCCAGGAAGAGCGAGGTATCATCAGCAAACTGAATATTGAGCAATTCAGAGTCATTCGACATCTTAATGCCATGAGCTCTAGGAGATAGGGTGTCATATCTAAGGAGATAGAATAAGGCATCTAATGCAATAACAAACAAAGCAGGGGCAAGAGGGCAGCCTTGCCTAATGGATCTAGAGAGAGGAATAGGCTGGGAAAGAGTCCCATTGACTTCAATTAGAGCGGAAGCATCTTTGAGAAGGATTCAAAAATAATCACAGAATTCGTTAGGGAAGCCAAAGGCTTTGAGCATCATAAGGATGAAGTCCCATTCCACCCTATCATAGGCTTTCTCAAAGTCAACAATGAAAATGGCTGAGTCTTGGTTAGAGGTTCTGGCCCATTCCATAGATTCCCAGCTAGTGACAAGGTTTTCCAAGATATACCTACCTTTAATGAATCCAGTTTGGGTAGAGTTGATGAATTTGGGAAGAATCTTCTCAAGGCAGGAAGCTAAGGCTTTGGCTAAGATTTTATATGAGACATTAAGGAGGGTAATGGGCCTCCAATTTTTTATGAGGGCTTTATCCCCTTGTTTTGGGATAAGTTTAATGATACCCCTATTGATGAACTCCCCCAGGGTGCCAGTGTCAATTGCTTCATTGTATATATCATAAAGGTCATTAGTGACCCACTCAATATTGGCTTTGTAGAATTTAACATGAAGTCCATTGGGGCCTGGGGCCTTATTATCCTTAAGAGCCTTAATGGCATCAACAATTTCTTGCATAGAGATCCTGGCTTTGAGGAGGAGAGCTTCATTCTTAGAGAATCTTTTGGGGATAACAGTACTACATTTATTTCGAGCATCTTTTGAGGCTTCATTATCCTCTAAAGTAAAAAGAGTCTTATAAAAAATTTTGAAGGCCTCTTTGATATCATTGATATTCAGGAGTTCCTTGTCCTCTACCGTTATTCTATCAATTTTCTCTTTGGTTTGCTTCTATTTAAGAAGATTAAAGAAAATTTTGGAGCCTTTATCTCCATATTTGAGCCAGTGATTACGGCCTCTAATGAAGGCACCCCTGATTTTGACCTGTTGATGTTTTCTAAGGATGTCTCTAGCCTGAGAGACCCGTTTAGCCAAGGTAGGGGAGGAGGGTTGTATTTGGATTTCTTGTTCTAAAGAATGGAGTTGGTGAGTGCGATTTTTTTCTAAGGATCTAAAATCCTTGGCTTTCTTTTGGCCAATAGTTTGGAATACTTTCTGCCAGGAGGAGATGTTCCTTTTCCACTCGAGAGTGTGGGATTGGGGGTGTTGAGGCTGTTGAGGCTACATGTTGAAGAGCCTAACCATCTTAATGGCAATTAGGACATCCTTGTCTTTCAGCAGGGAGGTGTTAAGTATAAACTTCTTATTGCAAGAATTGTTGTTATAGATGGAGTTTCTAGTATTAATGATAGCTAGGATAGGAAAATTGTTAGATAGAGTTACTGGTAAGACAACCACCGCATTCCCCAAGTGATTAGGGGAGAAGGAGAAGAAGTCATTATTAACATAGAATCTGTCTAGTCTGGAGTAGATTCGATTAGGGCCTTGCTGAAAGTTGCACCAAGTGTACCAAAGGTCAGAGGTATCAAATTTGGTGCCCTCAAGGGGGTCAAACAACTGCAATTGTTGTTTAAACCTATCCCAGTGAGGTTTTTCTAGACTCTTTCATTCAAAGAAAAGACCCCCAACCTTGTCATCTTGGTGTTCAGTCATGTTAAAGTCTCCAACCATGACCCAAGGTATACTTGGGAGGGATGACAGCCAATTCCAAAGGGAGATTCTTTCCTTGTAGTCATTAGGTGCATATATGGAGCATATGCCAAAGCAAGAGCCTCTAATATCTAGGGTAGCCCAGACCACTCTATTACATGGGGAGATTCCCTTATCCCTAATGTAATTTGCCCACTTAGGGGCTATAATAAGGCCAACTCCCCCCTTTCCTTTCAGGTGCTTGGTGCAAATTTTGATTGTATCTCTCCAAATAAAGTCAAGTGTAGTGTCGAGAGAGAACCCAATAGCTTTAAGTTCTTGCAACATCAAAAAATCTAAATTTTTATGATAATTCAAAAATCTTTTAATAAAGAACTTTCTATCAAGCGACTCAAGGCCTCTAATATTCCATGAAATGTATTTCATTAGAGAGGAGGATTAAGAAGGACTGTTAGGGAGACCGCATTGATCTCCAGACTTCTTCTTATTCTTGGAGCCCATAGGTCTACCTTTCTTCTTAGCCATGGAGGATCCTTTCATGAGGTCATCATCATCCTTAATAATCTCGAACGGCTCAGTCTTATTATCTACATTTCCTCCTATGTCGGACCCAGACATCTGGGAGCTTGGAAAGCCAAGGAGCATCGTGCTAGACCTAATTTCTTCTAGACCCTTATTGGCATAGATAACTTCAATAACATGATTGTCCTTTATCTCAATAACATTATATAATATTATATAATATTATATAATATATTATTACATTATATATATTATATAATATAATAATCTATTATATATTATATAATATATTTTTTAAATTAAAATTACAAATAAAAATCGGATATCCGATTTTATCCGATATCCGATTTGCATAGTTAATTACCAAGCCAAGGTGTACTGACACCAAGGCCAAGCAAAAAGTCAACACAGATTTTTGCATTTTTAGGCGAGTGAAGAAGGCTATTTTTTGCACATCGCCACTTTTTGGCCCCCCTTGATCCTGCACTAACCCTCATCCTTTTAGGGTTTCTATATTAATTTAATGCCAAGATATTACTACTATTCTACTCTCCCTTTGAGAAATCTCTATTTGAATCCTATAATGGCCAAGATTTAAAAATGGGAAAGGAATGCACATGAAAATTTAACTAAAAGGCCTCATTTTAATGGAGAGGAGGAAACATTGTATCATGATACCTATGTTGAGTTTATATATTTAGGAAAGTTTTTTATTTAATTATGAAATTATTTTTTAATTACGTATATTTATATTATGATGAAAATACTAGACAAAATTGATTGATGTTCTTCATAAGTTGTTGATTATCAAGCCCTTTAGTTTATCTAGGTGCCGGAGACATATATGAAAAGCTTAACTCTTTGCTTTATTTAAGTATTGTGTTACCCCACCCATCCAAGCTTCATATGATTTTATACCACCTAATATTTTTATGTAGTATGATATGCCATTAATGTTGAGCCTCTCCTTGTCCCCACTTCTCATCTTAAGCCTATATCATTGGGGTCTATCCTTTATCGTTTCATCCTACCGAAGCCAATGATGTTTTTCCTTTATCCCATTGCATTAATTTCAATTACCTTCATGCACCCTCTTATTGTTGTGCCTCCATTCCACCTCACTAGTGTCAAGTATACCTCTCTTTCTTCTATTAGGGTCACTGCATGTTGATAATAAAATCAAGTTAGAGAACTTTAATTGTATGTCAAATATGATAAATATTTAAATTATTGTCTTGGTGTAATCCATGAAGATAAGTTATTATGCAAATATCAGCCCTTGATTCTTTAAATTTTATGAATACTCTATGTTATGGGCATATAACATATTAAACACTTTATATCATAATAGATGGATATATTGTATGAATAATACTTATATTTTTTCATATCACATTGTATTATGTATTGTTGGCATACATTCATATTGTGTTTCACTTTACTCTATTCTCTTACATATATATCTTCTCATGTTGAACTCCATGTATATTCTCACATTATTTAAATACTTCTAATATACATTATATTCTTCTAGGGACCTCACTTCCAAAATTCTACCTTTTTTTTTTATTAATATACTTATTTTGTGTTGTATTCTTTCTAACCAAGTTATACCTCTACAATAATATCTATAATGTATATATGGTTTCTCATCTATACAATATTGATTGAACAAAAATGTGATCTTTCTTTAAGGTATTAAATCCTACCAATATTATCTTTGAGCTTTATTTTTTTTTTTTTTCTATAGAGTGTATACATTATCTTCTTTATATTTGTGTAACCACTATGAACTCTAAACTACTTTATTGTGTGTCCTATTTTATGTTTTCTTTCTATCAATACATAGATTCAACTTTATATCATTTATATATCCTCTTTGTAACTCACCATTTAAGAGTTTGAGTTGTAATAAGCTCTAGATTTTAAAATGTGATCAAATTTAGTCTTAACCATCTCATTTTCAAATTCTTAGTTTTTTAAAATTCATTATCATTTAACATTTATATTTATATTTCAAGTCCCTTCATTGTAGACAATAGCTTGAATTTATATTTATTATCATTATAACATTTTTGTCTATATTTTTAAGCTAAAACACAATAGTGAATAGTGAATCTTACACTCAGGACATATTCTAGTTTAATAAAATTTAAGTAAAATAGTATGACCTAATCTTGAGACACAAGGAGAAGCAAGTTAAGTTAATTGTAAATTAAACTCTCAAAATTTATGTGTATCTCTTAAACATTTTATGTAGTATCATTTTCCTTCAAATTATAAAAATACATGTTTAAACATGTCTAACATTACTTTATTAAAAAATGATGATGGTATCAAGGTGAATTTTTTTTAAAAATAATTTATCTCTAATATATTAACATTTTAATTAAAAATTGAGAAAAAAAACATTTTAATTAAAAAAAAAATTGTATACATTCTATTGCCTTAATAAATAGTCCTAACATACATATGGAATGGTTTGTTTGTACAATGATATAAAATTTACATGTACTATTTTAACAAGTGTGACTTTAGGTGTGCCCATATTATTTCTTAAAATTTGAAGGCGTGCCACATAAGCTTTACGTAAGCTTTTCATTTAATGTACATTTTCACCATGCTAGGAGCACTTATTTTTTTTATTGAAAGATTTCCCTTCTAACTCAATGTCTTATAATGAATAGATAGACAAATAGCCTCAACCTCCCCTTATCATTAAGAAAAAAAAAAAAAAAAACCTTAAAGAAAGACTCACTATTGACTTGTCAATTATCAAAGAAAAAATAATTAAATCTTACAAATTAAGTAATTGATAAACAGCATGGAACGCAATTGTATTTTTAAATTATTTTTTCTGAGGATTGCAAAATTCCTTTGAAATTGGTATTCTGCTCTGTCATTCTGTGTGCAGGAAAGTTGATTGTTGAACGTCAATCCCAAGCCAAAGAAAAGTCAATTAATCTGATATTCAACATTTTTGGAAGCCCTCGGTCAAAGTAAAGAACTAAGATGGAATCAAACAATTTTATTAATATTTTCTTTTATGAATATTGCCTAAATTAACTAAAGTCTATAAAGGATAATAGGGGAATGTGATGCAGGGGATTTGTTCTATGTTTGTTTTTAAAAATGTCAAGTTGAGCATTGAGCATCTAGGATATTGTATGTATAAACTATCTAAGGTTATTTGGAATAAAGAATGAAGTATAGAAAAAGGAGTTTGAAACTCCTATAACATAAAACATGTAGATTAGTACAACATCAACCCTTACATCATATAGAGTGCATCATTTTATTTATTGAGGAAGTCAACAACCTTCCCTTTGTTTTATAGCATGCCCTAATTTACAACACTTATTGAAACAGTAACACTTATTTAACTAAAAATGAAGTGATGATCTTATATTAAATTCTCTTTCTACATTAAAAAGTTTATATAAAATCAATATATATGGAATCTATTATATCAAGAAACTATTAATTTTATATGTGAGTGATTTATTACTAATAAAATATTAGACATCTATTAATACATTTTTATTTAGTATATCAAATGAAACATAAGGTGATTATTAGAGATTGTATTATACCAAAAACTATTTTATACTTAAGATATACAACCACAAGATACTTCTAAATTTTATTATAGTTTTCTTTGTGTAAACTAATGTAACTAATATGGATTGATGAATGGTATATAAAAATATAGTCTTGGGTCAATGCTTCCATAAAATAAATATTTAGGGAAATCATTTGCCTAGTGCCCAATGGTCTAGTGCTAAGTTTGTTATTAGTGATGCTACTGGAGCCTCCTATGGCTTGGTCACCATGTGGGACCCCTCCCATTTTTCTGGCGCTCTTCTCTCCTCCTTGGCCAACCTTTTGGTCTCTGAACTCTCTTCCCCAATGGACTCCTGCCTTCTCGTTAATGTTTATGCCCCTAATGTCAAATCAGGTAGACTAAATCTCTGGAACAACATAACTGCTCTAATACAAAATAATGCCAATGCCCACTATTTGATTGCAGGTAATTTCAACTCTCCTTTGATCCCCTCTGAGAAGTTGGGAGGCCTTCTAGAGTACTCTGACAGCATGAGTGATCTTGCCAACTTCATTGGCGGGAATGGGTTGATGGATGTGGAATTAATGGGGAAAAATTCACTTGGTCCAATCTTAGAAAGGGAAAGGGTCTTATTCAGGTCAAAATTGATAGATTTCTCATCTCAGGTAATTCAGGAATTGGTCCCTCCTTGAAGCTCACTGCCCTCCCCAGAATGGTCTCTGACCACAACCCCCTGCTCCTCTGGAATACCACATATGCTGCAAGGAAAAATCATCCTTTTTGATATGAAATTATGTGAAACTCTCATCTGGAGTTCAAGGATTGCATTAAAAGATGGTGGAACACCAGCATACTAGGTACACCTATGTTTAGGATTGCCCAGAAGCTCGATTTGGTCAAAAGAAACGTCTAGGGTTGGAACAAATACACCTTCGGGGATATCTTCAAGCAAATAAAGGAGCTCAATAGTAAAATGAGTGTTATTAGAGCGCATTGATCAAGGTGACTCCCTTGAAGCTACCCATATGGAGGAGGTTGTTCTCCATAGAAAATGGAAGGAAAACTCCCACAAAGAAGAACTCTACCGGAAACACAAATCTAGGGTTCAATGGGTCAAAGAGGGTGATAAGAATACGACTTTCTTCCACATATCTTCTATTATCCACAAGCATAGAAACCACATCTCCTCCCTCATGGACGACAACAATCAGGTGGTCAATGATGTTGATAGTTTGAGCAGACTGACTACCAACTATTTTGTCACTTTATTTAGGGAAGATGGTGATTTGGGGGCCCGTATTGGGGAGGATCTTCTCAACTGCCTCCAAAAACCCCTCTCAGTGGAAGATAACAACCTTATTTTGGCCCTTGTTTCTGAGGAGGAATTCAAGTTCATTGTTTTTTCTATGGGTACCTTCAAAGCCTTGGGTCTTGATGGTTTCCCTATGACTTTTTTCAAAGATTTATGGGATGTCGTGGGCCTTGATGTTGTTATGGCTACTAGGGATTTTTTTAGATCTAGAAGGCTCCTCAACAAACTCAATCACACCTTCATTTCCCTTGTCACTAAAACTCGGGATGCATCTACTCTTAAAGACTTCCACCCTATCAGTCTCTGCAACACTATTTATAAAATCTTCAACAAATTTCTTGTTAATAGGCTCAAACTATTCTTGGATCCTTTGATTAGCCCCTCCTAGAAGGGTTTTGTTTTGGGTAGATAGATTCTTGATGCGGTCATCTCTACTCATGAGATTATTCACTCCATGGATAAGTGTCATCAGTCGGGGATGGTGCTCAATCTTGACATCTCCAAGGCTTATGATAGAGTCAACTAGAACTTCCTTTTCAAATTTCTTAAAGCTATGGGGTTTGGAGACAAACTCATCAAACTTATTGGGGAATGCATATCTATTGTCATCTAAATTGTGCTTCTAAACGAGATCCCCCTAGATAAGTTCAGGGCCTCCAGAGGGTTGCAACAAGGGGACCCTCTATCCCCTTACCTTTTCATCATCCTTGCTGAAGTGTTGGCCTCTAACTTGAACTCTATGGTTCACAGAGGAGCTCTACTGGGCATTAAACCTGCCTCTACGACGCCCCCCAATGTTCAGCAGTAGTTCGTCGATGACACTATTCTTTTTGGTATCTCCTATGTTTGGGAAGATAAGGCTTGTAAATCCTTTCTCAACTCCTATGCTCTGACATCTGTCCAACACATTAACTATGAAAAGAGAAACATTTAATTCTTTCACACTAATGTCCAACTCCAAGATAAAGTATGCAAAATCCTTGGTTGTCAGAGGGCCTCCCTCCCTGGCACCTACCTAGGCCTCCCCTTGACTGTTAAAGATGTCTCTAATTCCTTCTAGATCTCTATCCTCCAAAGAATGCAGAAGAAGATGGCTGGTTGGAAAGGTAGATTCCTCAGTAGTGCTAGGAAATTGCAGTTGCTCTCCTCCTCCCTCCAGGGGATCCCTGTGTACTTTCTCTCCCTCTTCAAGTTTATTGTGACTATGGATGCTAAGCTAGAAAACATCCAAAAGACTTTCCTCTAGATGAGAATGCAAGAAATAAGAGGCTCGCCTTGGTGGGTTGGGACAAAGTTTGTCTTCCTAAGGCCATGGGCAGTTTGGGAACCTGTAAGATCTCAAGGTTCAATATGGCCCTTATGACTAAAATTTCTTGGAAGCTACTGAATAAGGATATAGATTGGAGTAGGATCATTAGGGCCAAGTACTTAGGTAATGGGGACTTTTCCTCTATTCTGAAAGAGGAGGGCCCTCCTTGGGGTTCCAAAATTTGGAATAACATCTTGAGCTACAGGGACCCTTTATCTCATGGCTTGAGGTGGCTTATTGGAAATGGCATGAATATTCTCTTCTGGGAAGATTGCTGGTTAGGAGAGAGACCCCTTGCTTCTTCTCCCTCCATGAGAAGGCTCCATGATGCCACCAAAAGCTTCTTTGGTGAAAGGGTTAGCGATTATTTCAGCAACCACACTTGGAGGGCCTTGGAGGACTGTTGCATTGATCATCCCTTCCTCCTCCCTACTGCTACAGAGCTCCAGAAGCTTTTGGCTGGTATATTCCTCCCCTTGTTTCCTAGGGAGGATAGATTTATTTGGAAGTGGGACCCCTCTGGAGACTTCTCTGTCAGAACTTCTTACACCAACTTACTTAGAGAACCTATTTCCACCTCTATCTGGAAAGAGGTTTGGAATCCCCAGCTTATCCCCAAGGTTAATTTCTTTTGATGGACTACTCTTCTCAACAAAATTTTGACCTAAGACAACTTGGTCAAGTGGGGATTCCAATTCCCTAATAGATGCATCCTCTGCAAAAATGATGATGAAAGTCATGCTCATCTCTTCCTCCACTATGCCCTCATTCGGAAGCTCTGGGGGATGGTCTACAACAAGCTTAATATCTGTTGGATTGTGAATGATAATTTGTTAAATTTGTCCCAGGAGTTTCGAGGCCCCCCTTCCAACCCCCTCATCCAATAACTATGGAAGCAGATCCCCCCCACGTGAGTTGGAGTATCTAGAAGGAAAGGAATGATAGGATATTCAGAGACAAAGAGGCCTTTGTGGATACTATGTTTGATCGATTTCTTAAGTTGATTCTTGAGAATATCTTTGTTTCTAAAACCCGAATGGAGTCCAAGGCCCCCTCTACCTAGGACTGGGAAATTGCTAGATGTTGGAACCTTCCCCCCTCGTTCTTTCTTATTGACTTCTTTAAGAGACTCCTAAGACAAAGCACGGTCTAGTTCCCTCCGACTACAAATTTTAAACTCAATTTTGATGGAGCTGCTAGGGGGGGCCTGGCTGCTGGTGCAGGGTTTATTAGATCCCATTTGGGGGCCCTTGTTGCTACTTATGTGGGTAGCCTAAATGAGCATTCCTATAATCAAGCTGAAGCGATGACCTTAGCCTGTGAAATCCGCATTGCCCTCACCATGGGAATCAAGATTATGGACATTGCGGGTGACTCCAAGCTCATCATTGATGTTGTCAAAGGGAAGAATAAGCTTAATTGGATAATTGAGGGAACCATCAGGGACACCCTGAGGCTCATCTTCGAGCTTGACTCGTTCAAAATTATGCATATCTTCAGGGAAGGCAATAGTGTGGCTGACTCCCTAGCAGCCATTCGCCTAAACCTCTCAGGTTTGAGATGTTGGAGGAGTCACAATTCCCTCTTGGACCATGTTAACTTCCTTCTTGAGGAAGAGAAATCCAAAATCATTACTAATGAATGAGTGGCTGCCAAGTGCTTCCCTTATCCTCCTCTCTTCCCTCGGGGTAGTATGCAGGTGTTGGTTTCATAATTCAAATATTGGGAATATCCCTTTGATCCCTTCTGATGTGGTGGTGACTCATTCGGCCAGGTCAGCAACGATGCACATGTTGCTATTTTTGCAATTACTTTAGGCTTGCAGAGTCATGATGAGGTACGATTGGATTGGTAACGTGTTGGTTGTCGATGGTATTTGTTGGCTCTTAATGCCTCGTAACCAGGAAATCATTTCTAAAAGAGACTTTAATTTTTCCCATGCACCCAACTTCATTTCTCATTTATTGACGTCGGGCTCACACACTTCCCATTATCTCTTCTTGGCTTGCTTCTCGAAGGGTCTCTGCAAATTTCTCTGTGCTAATGTTTTCATGACTAAAGAAGCTTTTAGGATCTTTTCCTTGCTTGAAGCTATACACCTATTATGAACAATATCTCCTTAGAGGACTTTTGTGAACCTTTTTCTTCTCCTTTCTCTCTCTTTGTAAATTACCTCTTCTATTGTGTTATTCATAACTTGATGTCCTTTTCTTGAATGGATTTATCCTTCATGCAAGTGCATGTTTGTTTCTTGGTTAGGATGTATTCCTTGCTTGAAACGGTACATCTCTTATGAGTAATATCTCTCTAGAAGTTGTGTAATTCTTCTCATTATCCTACACTTGGGAGGCAATGATCTCTCTCCTTATCTCTTTCTCTAAGGATCCACTTTTCCCTATTGTGTGGATGGTGTGAGTTTTATTACTTTATTTCATTCGTTGTGCAAAATTGTTGGTTGTTTGCCCAAGGATTCTCTCTTATACAAGAATTGAATCCCTTTCACCTAGTGATAGGAGGAAGGATTGAATTCTTGTTCTCTTCTGCACTTCATTCTAGAAGATGTTATATTTGTCTAAGACAACTCCTCTTGGAGGTAGATGTCTTTTGAACAAAGATCTCTTCTCCTCCAAGGATCTCCTTTACACTTACAACAAGATATCTCTTTTGAACTATCTTATCCTTGCTTGGAGAGTATTCCCTCTCTTGCTTGGATTTATGACATTGTTGCATAATGGATTTCTTATTTGTGATGAAGGTAGGTATCCTTGTTCTATTTTCCTTAAAATATCAATATTAAAATGTGTTGACATCTTAAGGTGGGACACCCACAATGCTCCTTTGTACTATACTTCTCTTATGCATTGTACAGCGAGACATTCTTGGAACCAAAGGGTGGTCTCTTAGGGGTGGGTCTCTTAGAGAAAGGTGTCATCACTTTTTTTGTAAAGTGGGAAATTCTTGGAACCAGAGGGAAGCATCTTAGAGAAATATGTCATCACTTTTCTCTTGTATAGTAGTTCATTCTTGGAACCAAAGTATAGACTCTTAGAGCGAGATTCATGACGCTACTTTTTCCTGGTACAGTGGGTCATTCTCAAAACTAGAGCACATACTCTTAGAGAGAGATGTCATCACTTTTCTTTTGTATAGTGGATCATTTTCGGAACCAAAGAACAAACTCTTAGAGAGAGATGACATCACTTTTCTCTTATGCACGGTGATTATTCTCGAAACCAGAGCACATACTCTTAGAGTGAGATGTCATGCCTTTCTTGACACTTGTACTATACATCTTATACAAGTTGTAGAATACTCAAGCATAGACTCCTATGAGGCACTTCAAACCTCCCTTGCACACACACGCATGAGGTTGGGTCGAGCTAACGGTGTTCTCACTCTCCTCCCTTGCATGGATCACCTAGACAGACTCATGGGGCTAGATTTCCATGTCCTTCTCTCCATGGATCACCTAGTTCTAGGGGGGATATGTCCATAGTTTCTCTCTTCTTCGCCTTTCTTCTCATAGATCACCAAAGTGTGTATTCATGTCCTCTCTCTTCTTCCTCTCATGAACCCATAGTTTTACTATTGATGGTTCATCAATGATGTCAGATTTTCTCTTTTATGTGATTATATGTGTTCATGAGGTGACATTTTATGTTTCAAGAATGATATTAGTTGATTAAGATATTTTTCATATCGAGGTCTCTTTGACTAGTTGACTTAAGGTCTTAATATGTTAGCTTTTATTGCATGCCTTTTTATGTGCACTGGCATATGTTTGAGTGAGTTAAGATCCTAAGATTGGGGGCTTGGTTCCTATTGGGTCTCAAATCAACAGATTGGATAGGTTCGAAGGAAATGCCAACTCCTATTTTCAAACCTTCCAATTGACTTGGCCAACTTATAGAGCGAACCTATTTGATTACTAACTCTCTCACTTTAGGCTCTACAGGACCTAGGCGGGTATACCTACTCACTAGTTGTTTTCAATGACTAATGCTTTTTATAGTAGATTAAGTATCTTGATCTGATTTCCTCCTATCTCAGAATGGCATAAATTCCCAGGATGGAGATATAAAAGATGAGTTCAAGATTGTTGTTGTAGAAGTTATTCAATCTTTGTGCTTGAACTTTATGTATATACACTATTGCTAGTCTATTCTATATTTCCTACTCAGCTACTCCTATTATTTTTAAGTGAAATGTGAACTGATGAGTTGTATTCTATAGATGACCACTGCCTTTCTTCATTGTTTGGGCTATAGAGTATTTATATTTCTTTAGGACTTATTGTGTAAACTTATGAGACAATTTTTAAACCCACCCCCTCTCGATGAGTCTGTCAATTACTGTTTCTTATGAGCTCTACTTCGGTGTCTATATTGTAAAGTGCTTGAATGAATTTAATCCTAACTTTTAAGAAACCATCCAAGGAAGAAATACAGGGAACAATTACAATTCACGAGTAAATCTTTTTGATCCAAATCTACAACATGAAACACATAATTTTACAGGAAGAACACGAATAACCTTATCTCCTTTAGATAATATCATAAGCAACTACCTGCTAAAAATGCAATAATCCACAATATGAACGCAAAGGAAAATGATTGATTATATCATATATTTGCCAAAAAAGTACAATGGTAAGCCTGAGGCCATAATCTACTCCTTCTCTAATGATTTCCCACATTACCAAAGTTCCCTCCTTTATATGAGAGTATACGTTATCACCAAGCGTTGTGGCTTTTCAACATATAACCGTTAACCAACTTTTTTTGTTAACAAACTGGAAGACAAAAAAATTGAGTACCCCCATGTGCTCGATATACTTGTCATCTTTATTCATTACAACAACTTTGTTTAGCATCCTCATGTCATTTTCCATCAGAAAATAATTGGATAGAATTTGATTCACATAATGTGACAAGTCCTTGTCCTGATCCAACTCCGCCACTACTCGATTTTGTGCATCACACTGTTCTAACGATGCCAATTCACCATCATTGTAAAAAGAGGGCACCCTAGGGGTATTCCCATCATCCAAACTCTGAAACTCTTTCCTTAATTGATTTGAAAATTCATCATGGGAGTTCAAATAAGCCTCAACTTCAATTCTCTAGCCTGGATTCAACAAGCTGTTATCATTCATCATATTTTGCAACCGTGACCTAAGCCTTTCGTGCTCTTTCAAAGCTCTAGCTGTTCGAGTGTATGTTTTCCAGTTTTTCTCTGCAACCTGCAACATATTTCTGAATCTATGTTCAATGATCTCAAGAATTAACTTGTCCATCTTTTGTTGTATCTTTTCTACTTGCCGAGATGTCTTTTTGGCCCTGTTCCTCCAATATATTGCATCCGTCAAAGCATCCATGGCATCTTTGATCAGTTAATAATGGTAGTTTTAATAGCAGTTACTTGGGAACACGCTCGAATTTAATGGCGATGTGACCTTCCTTGGGATTTGTTTCTGATTTTCATGGCAATCATTTTGATGAGAATATGTCTTTTGATCCCTTATTTTTTATTCCATCGATCTCTTTGTCTCTATCAATGATACTTTTGTTTTGAATATTACTTTGAATATGTATTTTCTCCCTTCATCAAAATGTTGCATTCGGTCATTATAGCCGTCTCCCCATTGATATATTTTTTATGTTCGTCAGGTTCCATGTCGAAGAGACCTCGGGCTTCAGTGACTTCCTTTATCCTTCCATTGAAACACCCTTTCTATCGACATCACTACACCCCATCGATAAATGGGTCTATCGTTTCATCGAAGTCTTCTTTACTTTGATGACTTGCTTCTGCTATCATCTTTTCATTGATGAGCTCATTAGTAATTTTTCATCGATAAAGTTGTATCAGCAAAATCATGCATATCGGTAACACACCCTATAGCTTCCTCGAAACTCATATCTTTATTGATATCTTTTATCGATGCAGCTTCCTTTTGTCTGATCGATATCATTCTTTCGATGAGAGTGTTTCTTTCGGTGAGTCTTCTTCATCTTGCATTGATGGTATTGTTTCTTCGAAAGCCTTTTCTCATCGGTGAGGACCACCTCTGCTTTCTCTGATACTTTTTGTTGGTGAAATCATTGCTTTCCGTGAGTCTTTTCTAGAGTTCACCAGCACTCTCTTTTGTTCGATATCCCTTTTATATCGATGAGACATCGTTGGGTCTCATCGATACTTTGTGAATTTTGGATATTTCGATAGAATGCTATTACACTTGCTTGACAACTTATGGAATATTATGATATCAATAAAAATAATGGTTTTTTCTAAAAATGGAGGTCTCTTGTAATTCAATCTTACAAATCAAGATATTTTACTTAATTCAAATTTGATGCTCAACAGTGGCTCTAACTTGGGATGGGGGTATGCTCGAATACCTTCAAGAATCTAGACTCTTTGGTTTATATAAGGCAAAATCAAAGGAAATGTGGTTTTTACCATGGGGGTGAGACCTAAACTACTATACATAGAGAAGGATATTTTCAAGAAAAGAAGTTTTTCAAGAATTGTCCATGTACCTGAACTTCTCCCATAGCACTTTGGAGAAAATAATAATCTTCCCCTACTTTATCCATTATCACATATGGTCTAAGCCATAGAGCCTCAAACTTGCCATGCTTACCTTTATCTTGGCTCCTCGCGTTCTACATTAAAACCAAATCACCAATTTTAAACTATCTCTTTGTTGTTCTTTTGTCATACAATTTTTTCATCTGATTCTGAATTTTAATGTTTTGCTCCTGTTCTTCTGTCCTGACTTCATCAAGCTCTACCAACTGTATCAACCTCTCCTGTAAAGGGTCATCAATCTCTATCCCTTCTTGTGCTATGAATTTATGTACAAGTAGGAGGTTATCCAAAGGGAGTCTAGCCCTTTTACCATAGACCAGCTCATATGGGGACCTCCCTGTAGATTTTTTTACTATTATTCTATCTGCCCATAATGCTAGATTCAATTTTGAGTCCCACGCCCTTTTATTTTGTCCTAGCACTCTTTTGATAATCTTTAGGATGTTTTTGTTACTAGACTTAGCTTGCCCATTACCCTGAGGGTGGTAAGGGGATGGATGAGATATTGTGATGCCATATTCTTCACAAAAGGTATTGAATTCTTCAGACCTGAAAGCCATGCTGTTATCAGAGATGATCCTTGCAGGAACACCGAATCTAGTAATGATATTTTCTAGTATGAATTTTATCACTATTTTACTGGTGGCCTATTTAATAGGTATTGCTTCCACCCATTTGGTAAAGTAATCTGTGGCAACGAAAATCCATCTATGTCCTCCACTTGAATTTTTTGATTTCTCTCCTATAAAGTCTATTCACCACTGTTGAAATGGTTCTTCAACCTGCATTGGTCTTAGTGGGAGTGATCCTTCATACTTCATTTTGCCTAGGAATTTCTAACAAGCCTCACATTTTATAACATAAGCATAGGAATCATTGAAGACACATGGCCAAAAATATCCAGCTCTCAATATCTTGTGTGTAGTAGTTTTGGCTGAAAAATGACCACCACAAACCCCTTCATGCATCTCTTGTAGGATTTTATCTACTTGTTGTTCATCTAGGCATAGAAACAATATACCATCTCTATTTTTCCAATACAAGTCTCCATTGATGATCACATATTTTGCGGATTTCAGTTTTAATGTTCTCTTTTGATTATCAGTCATACCATCTAGACATCTTATGTGCTTGAGATAATACATGATATCTGCATACCAGACTGTATTTTCAATACTGAAACTAGCTTCATCTTGTCCAACCTCATTTACCTGAAATTATTCAACCCCTGCTCCTGCCATAAGTTTAGCCAATCCCTGAACTTTGATAACTTGTGAAATCTTGAGCTCAATATTGAATTCTTGAATCTGGTTGATCCATTTACATCTTTTTCCTGTGACCTCAGTTTGTCTAAATATGTCCTTCACTGCTGCATTAGGAACATATGCTATAACTTTTGCGCCTACCAAATATGGTCTGAATTGTTTTACTACTTTTACCAAGGCATAAGCTTATTTTTCATTTAGGTCATATTTAATTTTGGATTAATACAGTGACTTACTGAAATACGCAATAGGCTGCTCACAATTGTCTTGGTTCTTTTGTAATAACACTGCTGCCACTTAATGACGAGATGCAAATGAAAAAATTAAAAAAGCTTTATTGAAATCTGGGGATATCAATATTGGTGCCTCAAATATTGCCCTTTTTATATCTAGAAATGCATCTAATGCCTCTAAATCCCAATCAATCTTAGCTTTCTTTTTCAGCATCCTCACTATAGGTTTTATGATATCTGCAAAATTAAGGATGAATCTTCTCACAAAATTGATTTGTCCCAAAAATGATTGAACAACTTTGATAGTCTTTGGCATAGGTATTTCATTTATTGCAGCTACTCTTTCAGGGTCAATTTTCACCCCTTCCTTGGACACTATATGTCCCAGGAGCTTCGCTTCTTCAACTGTGAAAAGATATTTCTTTGGATTGAGGGAAATTCCATATTCCAGAGCTTTCTTGAATACTTTCTCGAGGTGATCGCAATGATCTTCATCCCTTTTTGAATAAGCTATTAAGTCATCCTGATACACCATCATTATTACATCAATTAGTTCTGCAAATGCTACATCCATTGCCCTTTGAAATGTTACCCCTGAATTTGTTAATCCGAATGGCATTCTTGCATATACATATGTGCCCCATGGTGTTGTGAAAGTTGTCTTATATTGTTCAGCTTCTTTAACTTTTACCTGATTATACCCGGAGAACCCATCCATCATGGACAATAAATCACATCCAGTTACTTTTTGCAGCATATCATCCATGTTTGGCAAAGGATAATTATGTTTTAATGTCCACACATAGTCTTATGTCCCCATTTTTCTTTCTGACAGGTACCAAATTTGAAACCCAAGTAGAGTATCTACAAGGTTTAATTATCCCCGCATCTTTCATTTTTATTATTTCCTCTTTCATCTTAGGTAGTAAAGTGGGGTTTGTAGGCCTCTACTTTTGTCTGAATGGTTTAGCATTAGGCTTAAGAGGTATCTCATGTTGGAAGAGATCCTCCTTGTATGCTTTGAGGTCAACATAAGACCATGCAAATACGTGCTTATATTTTCTGAGTAACATTACTAATTGCTGCTTCATTTTAGGAGTCAATTTATTACCAATAAAAACATGTCTTGGTGATTCTTTGCTTCCCAAATTAATCTGCTCAACATCATTTTCTTTGACTGAGGTTCCTTTGATTTCAACTTTGTCTTGTATGTTGAAAGCTCTTTCTAGTGCGACTAGTCCTCTAGGTATTTTATTAGATTTTAACTGTATGATTTCTTGTCCCAACAGAGTCTCTTTCCCATCTATCATCTCTACAAAATCATTGAAGTTGATAGCTTGTGCTTGGTAGTGATCCACACAGTGTAAGAATTTTAACAAATCATTGTCATCATGAAAAACTTGCCAGTTATATGAGTTATCTGGAATAGAAGATCTGACTTTTATTTCCATTTCTGAGACTCCATTCAGTGTTATATCATTTACCTTCAAAGCAACATTGGCCAAGAAGTCAACCATGATATTCTTTGATCTATCAATCCAACTTATCTGGAAAGCATCAAATAGTTCCATGGTATCCCATACAGCATCCCTGTATTGTTTCAACCTTAGATGTTCTGAATCCCCAAAGACACTGAGCAATTTAATTCCATTCTTGGTAGCCACATTAAGTCCAGTGAGTAAGGCTTCGTATTCTACAATATTATTTGTACACTCAAACATCAGTTTGAAATAATACTTGAACGTCTCTCCATCTAGTGAGATAAATACAATTCCAGCCCCACTTCCTTCTTTGCTACATGATCCATCAAAGTACATCTTCCATACTTGATCTTTACTCCTCTTGACTGTAGACTCTATCAGGGTCAATCCTCTCAATTTTTTTTTCGTCAACTCTACTTTGAAGTTGTCCATATCTAATTGGATGAAACATACCGAATCAACAGGTTCCGCATCCTCGATGATGTATTCAAAGCGAGGTTCTCTCTCAATCCTTACCTCCTGTCCATTTACTGGTATAGTAGCATATGATAAGTCTAGTTGGACATGGCCTCCTATTAGGTTCGACCATTGTCTTGGCAATAACATACCATAGTTAGGAGGGACATCAACCATAGTGATGTCTATTTTATAAGATGCTTCTGAACATGCTGCCAATTTGAATTCAACATCCTTCATGACACCAACCACTGGGACAAAATGGTTATCCATGGCATAGCATTTACCAAAATTTGTGTCCACTGACATTCCAAGTTCTTTCATGACTCCTACTGGCATTACATTTATAGCAGCTCCTAAGTCAATCATGCAATTTTTTTATCATCTTGTTATTGATCATCAGGGTTAAATAAAATGGGTCTACTTGAGAGGGATTTTTTGTTATTGTTGACCCTAAATATATGGTTGGAACAGGGTTATCATTATTTTGGCTATTTTGTTTATGTTCCTTGGTCTCTTCCTTAGATACACCATTGATAACCTTCAAGGTTTTTTCTCAGTATTTTGGAAACTTCATCATCTCAAGTAGTGTAACAAAGACCTTCATTTGTGCCAAGGTGTTGGCAATATCAAATGATGTTGTAGTAGGCAGCATTGAAGTGTCCACCATCCCGTCCTTATCACTCTTTTGCATCCTAGAAACTTGCAACTCCTTTTCCTTAATTAACTTTGTGTTTTCTCCCTAAGTCTTGCTTGGCTTAGTTATTGGTTTAGATGTTTTATTACTCTCCTTTATGAACATGCCTGATGGTTTGCCTTGTTCAAGGTTTATGGTTCTGTTTCTTAGCATATAAGTCCTTTTGGCTTGTTCAACAACAACTGTAGTAATCCTCTCTCACTCTTCTTTAGTAGGGATCCTCGGCCTGACTTCATCTTCCTCATCTAAGAATACCTATTGCATATAGAACTGCTGATTTATCCACCTAGAATTTACATCACTTCCTTCACTCCCCTTAGATGAGTCACAGTCCTCAAAGGATAGTAAGTTTATCACATGATCATCTACATATTCTTCACATTCTTCCTCTCTTCCCTACAACTTCATTTCCACCACACACTGGCAAGGAGAATGAGGCATATCACATGCTAAGCACCACATATCTTCATCAACTACCTAGTTCACCACTTTTCTCAAAGGATTTGGCATTTGGTTACCTTCTTTCAGGTTCTTGTCCACTGGTTTTCTGTCTTTCCATGTGGTATTATAAGGCATATCATGCAATCTGGGCCTATCATGGCAATAAAATTTTTGTTTCTCTATTTTATTCACTCTGACAGACAAATCCTTGAGAACATTCAACACCTTGTCCAACTTGGCATTGTCCTTTGTTTGTTTAGGGGCCTGTGGATTTAACAACCTTGCATCCTCCCTTCTTCCTATAGTTCCAGCTGCTTTTCTATTATTCTCTATAGTTATGGCCACTTTCATGACTCCTTGAAGGGTTGTAGGATTCTTTGTCCTGAGCTCATAGTTTGTTTTACTATCAAAAGCATTCATGTAGTACAAAATGCTAACTTCAAGAACCGGTTTTATTCTATTAGGGATTTTATTCATAACTCTATTAAATCTCTTATTGAAATCGGCCACTACTTCATTTCTATCCTTCTTGATGCTTATGATCTCATGTAAGGAAAACTCTAGGCTATTGTGGTCTCTATATTGTTCAAGAAAAATTCTTTTGTATTCTGTAAGGCTGTTTACTGAAAAATCTGGCAGTGCTCTGAACCAATCTCGAGTGTCCTTTGTCAATGACTGCATGAACAACTTCATCTTGACATCCTCATATGGGAGACAGAAATCCTCCATAACTGTGTCAAAAGCTTTGCAATGTGCTTCCCCTGAGATGACATTACTCCCAGTGAACTTTGGTATTGCAATCCTAATTTCATTAGGGATAGGATGAGGATACACCATCATCCCTGAAAAGTCAAACTGCCTAATGTGTTTTGTGTTCATCAGTCCGTATCCACCTTGGAAAATTTTTCCATAGTTTGGTCTCACATTGTTATTACCAGGAGGAAATTAGTTTTGTGGTTGAAAGTGGTTTTGATATGTAAAGGTATTGAATTGGTTATGCTAATACTCAGAAGGTAAATTGGGGTATGGGAAGTTATTGGGGTGATTGTGTTGGTGCTCAGGAGGTATATTATTATATAGAAAGTCATTTGGCCTAGGATTATATAGAGGGTTTTCAAACACCTTGTAAGTATTGTTCCTTGCATTGGTTTTATCTGTATTGTTTCTCCCTCTATTTGATCCTTGGGCTGCCTATTCACACTTCTCTCTATATCTTTCCAAATCATGATCAATATCATTTTCAATGATATTTATACCCAATCTAGCACATGATTCTATACATTCTTGTACTCTTCCCTCATCTTTCATTTCAATGGTTGCTTCCATCATTTGTTTCATCAAATCTGTCATACGATCTGATGCATCAACCTTGCTTGAGCCTGAGGAACTTGAAGCTCATGTCCTTGAATTTGGATGGTGATTCTCAAAGCCAGGAGGGAATTTCCCTTTCTGCGCTCTATCCACAACTGCCAGGTCCTCATCCCTGGGATATTTGGGAACTGTATAATTCTATTTACTCAAGGCTGGATGTGAATGGTTTTCAGAATAGTGCTAATTATACTTCCCATTCATAAAGTTATTTTTAGGTTCCATTGGACTATCTATTGATTTCTCCTTTGGATTTCTTTTACTTCTCTTCTGATCAAAGTTTAATTGGACTATGGGGTGGCCTTGTGTTATTGACCTCCTTCTGTACATAAAATTTATTATATCAGAGTCACCACCTTTATTCTCGAAAGCAATTTGTATTTTGTATATGAGTTCTTTCCCACAACAAAGTACTTTTTTTTTTTTGAATGTTCCCCAGCAGAGTCGCCAATCTATTGGGTCTCAAATTAATAGATTGGATAGGTTCTAAGGAAATGCTCAAACCTTCCAATTGACTTGGCCAACTTATAGAGTGAACCTATTTGATTACTAACTCTCTCACTTTAGGCTCTACAGGACCTAGGTGGGTATACCTACTCACTAGTTTTTTTCAATGACTAATGCTTTTTATAGCAGATTAAGTATCTTGATCTGATTTCCTCCTATCTCAGAATGGCATAAATTCCCAGGATGGAGATATAGCAGATGGGTTCAAGATTGTTGTTGTAGAAGTTATTCGATCTTTGTGCTTGAAATTTATGTATATACACTATTGCTAGTCTATTCTATATTTCCTACTCAGCTACTCCTATTACTTTTAAAGTAAAATATGAATTGATGAGTTGTATTCTATAAATGACCAGTGCTTTTCTTCGCTGTTTGGGCTACAAAGTCTTTATATTTCTTTAGGAATTATTGTGTAAACTTATGAGACAATTTTTAAACCCACCCCCTCTCGATGAGTCTATCAGTTATTGTTTCTTATGAGCTCTACTTTAGTGTCTATATTGTAAACTGCTTGAATGAATTTAACCCTAACTTTTAAGAGAACATCCAAAGAAGAAATATAGGGAACACTTACAATTCGTGAGTAAATCTTTTTTATCTAAACCTACAATATGAAACACATAATTTTACTACAAGAACACAAATAACCTTATCTCCTTTAGATAATATCATAAGCAACTGCCTACATAAAATGCAATAATCCACAACATAAACGCAAAGGAAAATGATTGATTATATCATATATTTGCCAAAAAAATGCAATGGTAAGCTTGAGGCCATAATCTACTCATTCTCTAATGATTTCCCACATTACCAAAGTTCCCTCCTTTATATGAGAGTATACCTTATCACCAAGCATTGTGGCTTTTCAACATATAACCGTTAACCAACATTTTTTGTTAACAAACTGGAAGATAAACAAATTGAGTACCCCAATGTGCTCGATGTACTTGTCATCTTTATTCATTACAATATCTCTGTTTAGCATCCTCATGTCATTTTCCATTAGGAAATAATTGGATAGAATTTGATTCACATAATATGACAAGTCATTTTCCCAATCCAACTCTACCACTGTTCGATTCTTCGCATCAACGAACTCTTATTTACATTGTTCAAATGATGCCAATTCACCATCACTGTAAAAAGAGGGCACCCTAGGGGTATTCCCATCATCCAAACTTTGAAACTGTTTCCTTAATTGATTTGCAAATTCATCATGGGAGTTCAAATAAGCCTCAACTTCAATTCTCTCGCCTGGATTCAACAAGTTGTTATCATTCATCACATTCTGCAATCATGACCTGAGCCTTTCGTTCTCTTTCAAAGCTCTAGCTATTCCAGTGTTTGTTTTCCAGTAATTCTCTGCAACCTACAACATACTTCTGAATCTATGTTCAATGATCTCAAGAATTAACTTGTCCATCTTTTGTTGTATCTTTTCTACTTGCTGAGATGTCTTTTCGGCCCTGTTCCTCCAATATATTGCATCCATCAAAGCATCCATGGCATCTTTGATCACTTAATAATGGAAGTTTTAACAACTGTTACTTGGGAACACGCTCGAATTTAATGGCGATGTGATAGGTTCCCTGGGATTTGTTTCTGATTTTTGCGGCAATCATTTCGATGAGAATATGTCTTTCGATCCCTTATTTTTTATTCCATCGATCTCTTTGTCTCTATCGATGATACTTTTGTTTTGAATATTACTTTGAATATGTATTTTCTCCCTTCATCGAAATGCTACATTCGGTCATTATAGCCATCTCCCCATCGATATATTTCTGATGTCCATCGGGTTTCATGTCGAAGAGACCTCGGGCTTCGGTGACTTCCTTTATCCTTCCATGGAAACACCCTTTCTATCGACATCCCTACACCCCATCGATAAATGGTTCTGTCGTTTCATCGAAGTCTTCTTTACTTTGATGACTTGCTTCCGCTACCATCTTTTCATTGATGAGCTCATCAGTAATTTTTCATTGATAAAGTTGTATCGGCAAAATAATGCATATTGGTAACATGCCCTATAGCTTCCTCGAAACTCATATCTTTATTGATATCTTTTATTGACATAGGTTCCTTTTGTCTGATTGATATCATTCTTTTGATGAGAGTGTTTCTTTCGGTGAGTCTTCTTCATCTTGCATCGATGGTATTGTTTCTTCAAAAGCCTTTTCTCATCGGTGAGGACCACCTTTGCTTTCTTCAATACTTTTTGTCGGTGAAATCATCGCTTTCAGTGAGTCTTTTCTTCAGTTTACCAGCACTCCCTTTTCTTTGATATCCCTTTTATATCAATGAGACATTGCTGGGTCTCATCGATAATTTGTGAATTTTGGATATTTCAATAGAATGCTATTACACTTGCTTGACAACTTATGGAATATTATGATATCAATAAAAATAATGGTTTTTTCTAATAATGGAGGGCTCTTGTAATTCAATCTTACAAATCAAGATATTTTACTTAATTCAAATTTGATGCTCAATAGTTCCTCAATATTAGTGGCATCTTATACTCCTTGTGATCTTGCTTTGCATCTCGCATCTTCATGTCTCTTTCTTCTACTTTATCGACAGTATTGGCATAAGTCATATTCCCGCTAAAGTGGGGGCTAAATGTACTATCATAAAATTGCAACCCTAGCAATTTTAACCATATTTGAAATTGTCACCTTGGCGACGACACCCTCCTTTCTAACCAAGACCCCTTTCTGCACTTTTACCCTTGGGTTATTCCTTGCTTAGGACCTGTTCCTACCTCCAGACCCTGTCCAAGCCCCAAAATAGGCTAGGAAAGGGGCGTGAAACCCCTATCCCCCTATGAAAGGGGAATTATGTCCCTATCCCCACCTCTTAGGGTGGCCCTATGTTGGGTTTTCTCGGTTTCCTATTCACAATCCGACTTCGAGGTTTGCAATTCTTCTTTGTCGGCCTTCGGTGATTGAAAAATAATCCTTGAGGCATGTATAAAAGGAGATTAAATTCCCTCATTTGACATCATAAGAAGGATAAGGATAATAAGTGAAATTCACACAAAAGGTCTTGATCAAGCATCCATCAAGTTCTCTTCTTCATGTGTCTTCTTCATTCATCCATTGGAGCAACATTACAACATTCATTTGCAGGCATGTGTGTGTGTTAGGGTTTTGTCATGTTACATACCATTTCATACAACATTTGTGATTACATTCAAGAAGCAAAGCAATCATCATCAACAAATTGCATATCTACAAGGTTGCAGGTGCATAGCTGTATTTTCAGATTTGGACTCCACTTACAGAGGCGGAAGAACCCTTTTCATTTCGCGAATTTTGTGGAGGATCATGTACACTTTCACCATGGTCCTGACGACTTTTCTCCAAATTTGTAGGACAAATTCTTATCAATCTAATTATCTCAGATCTGAAGTTAAAGTGCGATCCCAAACCGATAGCTCCTCATTTCACTCATTTTATATCTTTCCTACATAGCCAACAAGTCAACTTTCTCATTTACAAAATAGGGTAAATTGCATTGCACACTTGTAATTCACTTAGTATTCACATTCTTATTCACTCTAGGCTTTGGATCCAGTGAATTCAACCCCTCGTTTGAATGTAAAGTATCTCCCAAGTGAAAATCATCCTAGTGATTTCCTTTCTCTCTCCTAGGTGGGGAATCACTAGGGTTCAATTTTACACTTTACAACATATAACCTGTATGAAGGCAAAAACATGTCAATCGGTAAAAAGGGTGGTTACCAGTATGCAACAAAGAGTCAAGAGGCAAAGTGGATTGCTCATAATTAGGTGGTAAGGTACATAATGACTCACCATGGATATCTATTGTTGGTCAACAAGGTGATGATCGGTAAATGTGATGCACCGATTGTGCAAGAGATTGTATTGCAAGATGGTTAACCAGTAAGGTGAGGTATACTGGTAGGGTTAGATGACTAGTAGGTGTGCACTGGTTAAGTGTATGGTTGATGATCCTGTCTGGACTGACACAGAGGTCTAAGCTGATGAATACCGACAGAGATGTCACGTGGAGTTGAAGTGGCAAGCATGCAAAGGTCAGTGAAGTGTCGTGTCAGTGAGGTTGTTGGCATTAGTCGACATTAAATGTCGACTACGTAAATCACATGTTGATGATAGTGGTTTGCAGCTCAAAGATGAATGACAGATTGAGATCAAGATTGGTGATGCAAGGATCAATGAAGGATGTCTTGCTACAGATTGGATTTGGAGGAGAAACTAGAGATATCATTTATGGTGAGTTGACCAAAACGTCAAGACGACAAACAAGCAGTTTATTTTTAAGTTTAGTAAACGTTCATTGCAAGAAACATTAATGGTGGTGATGTGCAGACTGTCATCTCTGAGACAAGATCTGACTTGATTTGATACGCCTCGAAGGTGGTGGAAGAAACCCTAGCATGCAAATGTTTGAACTCAAGTTTTGGCAGAGAAACTTGGATATATATGTGCAGACTGAAGAATGAGATTTTTGATGATGTCATAAATAGAGAAGGAGGGCATGAGCATGTGAGTAGATCGGTCAAGTCAAAATAGCAGAAGATCATAGTTACTGAGTGTAAGGAAGATACAACCGGCAAAAGGGTTTAGTTAAGGCTTAACCAATAAGGTCAAAAGAAATCGACAAGTTGCAAAAGAAGAAAAGTGCAGAAGTGAACTGGTGGTGTTCGAGCCAGCAAGAGGATAACATAGAGTGATGGGGTTGTGAGTGTGTTGCAGAGAAGATCCGGTAGGCACTGTATAGAGCAAGGCTGAAGCGGCAAGCTGAGTAACTAACAATCAAGTGTAGAGTCTATAAGATGAACAATCGATAGAGCCTGAGTCAGCAAGTGAGCAGATACAGGGGAGAAGGAGAATATAGAGAGAGAACAGGGAATCGATGACCAGTTGCAGAGACAGGACGAGGCAGTAGTGAATGAGACAGAGTGTGAATTGACAGAGAGGAGACTGAGTAAAGACTGAAGATACTACCGATAAAGTTAAGGAGAAGGGAAGCCGATAAAGAGAACACATTTGTAACCAAGCTATTACTTTTTTATTTGATGATATTCATTGTATATCACTAGGTTGGTGCTCGATGCAGGGATTGTAGCTCCTTTGGGTTGTTACCCATAAACTATCAGGGGTTGGTGCTCCTTGGGTTGGTGCCCTAAAATGTTGTAATTGTTGTTTTGACTGTAAGGCTAGATTGGAGCAATAGACTCTAACAACATTTCTCACCGAGGTTTTTCCCATCTTGGGTTTTCCTCGTGTACACCGGTGTCATGTGATGTGCATTTGTGTGTGCTTGCCTTGTGATATCTTTCCTTCTCTTACCGGTAGGTTAAATTGACATTAGGATTGGTAACCGGTAATCACTCTTAGTATTAAGAGGTTTAGATTTGGATACCACTAATTCACACCCCCCCGCCCCTCTCAGTGGCATATTGTGTTCAACACATTTGTGATACCATAAATATTTTGTTACTTCTGCTACATCACAAAAAAATCTCAAAACATTCAAAGATGAGATTTATGCTTCAAAACTGAGAAAGACACTAAAAAATAGAGTTTTACAAATTCAGACTAGTAATCTAATTTATTTAGCTTTATTATCATGAAAATGGAGCTAGGAAAGCTAAGAAAAATACCAGTTACGAAAGAATAACTAAATGTGAGGTAGTTAGGAGTTAGTTTATACTTAGCTCCAAGCCTCCAACTTACTAGTAAAAGTAAATCAACCTAAGCAAGGTTAACAACCTGTGTGAGTAAAATAAACCCACGAGGTAAAAATATAACACTAACAAAGACTAATAATAAAAAAATTGCAAGCACTCAAAGCTAAAACTTAAATTAGCAAATGGAACCCTAGAGGAAAAAAAGAACTTGAATATGATGGGTAAAATCAAGAGCATACAATGGATCACAAAACCCTAAAGTAATATTTATATGTGAAACATGTAAGTAAAAAAGAATCTAAACCTTAATTATAAAAGAAATTAAGATTATGTGATATGAAAAATCAAATCTAAAAACCCTAAAAATAAAAGAAGTACAAACCTTATGTTGCGTAGGTGTCGATTTACTTAAAAATATAAAAGGAAATAAAATCTTTATTACATAAATCTAATTAAACAAATACAATCATTTAAACATGAACCAACATAGATATATAATCAAATATGTGATTAATTATTGCAGTCAATACAAAAATTAAAAATGACGGATATTAGTACTTGGCTCTATAGTTGATGAAGGAACAATGATGTTTATGATGGGCTAAATTGATTTGTCAAGATTCTAAAATTTAATGGCATTGATAGATAATGATGGTCTCAAAATCTAAACTATCACAATAGAAATGGAGGTTGATACCAAGCATCACAAATTTGATTTCGACTATTACAAACCTCATATAATATGCACTACATGAAATGATTTGTTAGAATATGTACCTAAAATTACATACTTTCACCTTCTTGATAGTTGAATTTTTCAAGATGGTGTCAAGGGACATCATTTAGGAGTTTGTAAATTTGATAGGCAAATGGGTCGACCTAGAGGTCAAACCCTTTGGCAAATGATATTAATGGTATGGAGCTATATTAAATACAACATATATGTGGCCTATAAATGATATAGATTAAATTATTTCTTGCCCTTTAGAAATTTAAGTGTGTTGTAATTATTTTTCTTTTTAATGTCCTCTTTTTGCATGTGCAATTAAATGTGAAATGAATTTTCTTTAAATATCTTGACACAAAAACATGTCACAAAAACCTATGCTAGCTCAACTCATAACAATAAGTGAAAACAAACCAAAAAAATTAGATTTTATTTTGAATGTTTAAATTTAAAATCATTCTCATATATCTCAAAATTGAATTACATTAGTTGTAAAGAAGTTAAGGTAGTGGAACAAATTTCTACACTAAATTTGAGAGGAGGGATCTTATGCAAAACTTTTTCAAGTCTTTACAATATTTATACAAACCTAACATAAATAAAATTAAATAGGATGCATACCACAACACAGTGATTAATGTGGGGAAAACCCTTTTGAAAGAAAAAACACAAAATCCAAAAGCTGCTCAATATATTATTCAGAAATCAACAATAGAATACAATATACTTACGAAGCAAGCTTCTCATAAGAGTATCACCATCTAGAGATTTAGATCAATAGCTACAAGACTCTTGTACACAACCTCCATCTCACACATCTAATATATAAAAGAGGCAATACATGAAATCATCAAACAATATTACAAAACCATGAGCTATATAACATCAAATTATAAAAAACTTAGCACTTTTTCTTGATATGAGTTTTAATCCAACTTAGTTAAATTAAAAAAATATTAAAAAGTTATTAAAAATTACATATATAGACATACCATAAACCAAAATTTAGAGAAAATATTAAAACCTCTAGACAAATAGTAGAATACAAGCTTAAAATTAGTTATCAAATAGTGAAGATCATTATTACTCTTGAATGCATTTGTGCATCATGTATTAAAAAAAGTCGCATTCAATCGATAACTACACAAATGGGCTAATAGTTAGATTGTAATGCTCTAGAGATAAAAGGTTCTAAGGTTTTGATGGGTTTTTAAATAGTTCTTTTAGCAAATTAGATTTCTTCTTCATCGTCTCTTTTTAAAGTGGAGAATTTAGATAGTAGATTGAGGGGCATAAAGGGTGAAATAGTGGATACAAGAAATTGGTCACCCCTATCTTATGTAGAGGATCTCAAGGTTAAGAGAACAAGGTGAAGCATAGTGAGAGTTTGAAGGAGGGACATGAGTTGTAGTTGATTTTGGAACCCCTAACATATATAAGTAAACTAGGGATTCCTAGAGGGTTTTTTTAAAAGGCTATGGATTTAGAAAATTTAGAAAGTACATTTAAAGTAAAATTGTTAGATCACTTACCTAAAGTTGAATTTCATTAAGATGATGGAATGGTTAGGTAGAAAATCATTTTGAAATGTCTTACTCTCATTAGTAAGTTTAATGGTTTTGGGCAGAATTTGAAGAGTTTGCTTGACTGGTCTTTTGATATGGAAACCATTAATGACTTGGAAAGAGTTGTGATATTTTATTGCACATATATGGTTTCTTAATTATTATGTTTGAATCATAAGAAGACTAAAAACTGCTTCTTAGTTAAAGATTATGGTTTCAAGGTCATTACTTTTTGAGCTTGAAACCTTGGTATTACAATTCTTCTAGCCCCTTCATGAATTTTTTTATATAGTTATTATTTGGGTGCATCTTTTGTGTTTATATGTATAATTTTTGGTGTGATTCTAGAATACGAATAACTAGAAATAAGCTCCAGAGAAATTTTAGATGCATCTTTTGAACCCTTTGTGTATTTCCTCATTATTTATGCTTAAATTAGTGTTTAGATGGATTTGGATAAGAGGTCGTGAAAAGTCATCAATTTGAAAAAATGATGGTAGATTTTAGTCACAAATTTTGGACAATGTGAAAGATCAGTTCACAAAGAACTCTTCTTAAAAAAGGAAAAAAAAAAGATTTTTGATAAATCCTATTTGATAAAAGGAGTCAAAGACAATAAATTTACTGAGCAATTTATGTTCCACCTTAATTTCTAAAAATGGAGAGATTTTCATTGCTCACAGAGAATTTGATGGATGATATAACTCCACCCAAGATTTCAAGGGAGTTTTTGGCCACGAAGGTAGGAAAAAATCTTTCTTTTGAAAGATTCGCTATTAAATTATGAATAACTAAAAGAAAACTCTCGACAAAAATTTAGCAATAATTCAGAAAAAAAATCTTGAATACTATACTATCGAAAATAAGCAAATCAGATTCTAACATTTAAGTGAAGTTGCCGTTTGCCTTATATGCTTGGCTATCCAGTTAGATTCATGTCATTTTCATAAAAAATAAGCATCACCAAGAATCAACACAAAACACAAGCGAAAGGAACCACGTCCAATTTAAATTGCGGGTCCATAAGTATGGCTGACTCAATCATACTATTCAAAATAATCTATAATGCATTAAAGTCAAGCAGATAGTTCATGTGTTATATATAAATAACTAAAGTCTACTTGTGAGAAATTTGTGAGGCCACAATGATACCACAATGAATACGTGCTTTTGCAGCAAGGAAAGAGTTATCCCTGGCATTGTGCATATCAAATATTATCAATACTGGGCTCTCTACGTATCTACCCTCACCCTTCCACGCTCTTGTGTCTCATCTCATTCAACGAAGGTTCTTGAAACTTATAAGCTCTATATTCCCCCCTCACTTGCCCACCGCTCATTTACCCTATATATACGCAGTTGTAACTGTTATAAGCACTACAAGGTTTTCTCATAACTACTTCATTAGTATTTCCTAGTTTCAAAAGGAATTTTTTTAACAATGGCTGAAAAGAATGGATGCCAAAGCTGTGAGAGTGAAGATGGAGGGATGTGTATGGTGGCATGTAGGGTGAATGAAGCCATATTTTCAAAAGATAAATCTGCAAAGGTTGATAAGCATAGATATTCAAGTTGTGATCTAGAAGATGAAAAGATATATGAGGTTGAAGATGGATGGATGTGTATGGTGGCTCATAGGGTGAATGAAGGGAAATTTTCAAAAGACAATTTTATAGTGGTTGATAAGCATAGAAATCCAAGTTGTGATCTTGAAGATGGAATGATGTGTATGGCAGCTTGTGGGGTGAATGAAGGGAAATTTTCAGAAGACAATTCCACAGTGGGAGATAAGCATAGAAACCCAAGTTGTTATCTGGAAGATGGAAGGATGCATGAAGTGGAAGATGAATGGATGTATATGGTAGCTCATGGGTGAATGAAGAGAAATTTTTAAAAGACAATTCTACAATGGTAGATGAGCATAGAAACCCAAGTTGTGATCTAGAAGATGGAAGGATGTATGAAGTGGAAGATGGATGGATGTGTATGGCAACCTGTAGGATGAATGAAGCAAACTCTTGTAAAAGATAATTCTACAATGATTGTTAGGCATAGAAACTCAAGTTGATATCTAGAAAATGGATGAATGTATTTGGTGGATAGTGGGCTGAATAAACCATCCATTATGGTAGAAGAACCACAAGTAGCTACAATTAAAGAGACAAATTTGGATGTTAGAAGCATGAAAATGAAATAAGAAGCTAAGCTATTGCCCACTTAATAAAAGGCATGTGATTTCAAGTTAAGAAAAGAGTGAAAGTTGAATATTTCACACTCATAATATTTATGTACATCTTAAGTTTAATAAAAGAGTGAAAATTTCATATTTCACCTTTTTTGTTTTGTTTTAAGCTTATTTTGATCAACTTGTTCTTAGTGCAATAGATAGTATATAATTAACGTGTTTTGCATGGAATTTGACAGTTAACATAAGCTAACTTGATTATACTTTCACATGTCCCTAGCGTTCAATGGAAATAATCTTCAAGTTGTCTATTTTTTCTTATCAAATCGCATGAAAATGACCATAGAACTTTATAATTCAAATTAAGATCTTGGCTCAAGTTAAATCCCTCCCTACTGATCCTTAAATTTAAATGAATTGGGCATGAAATATGTTGATTTTTATGCTAAGGTGTTCCACAAAAGGACAAACCTTAAAATTCACTTTTAGGCATCAAGGAGATTCATTAACTCATGCTTGACCACTTTCATCACCATTAGAGAGTATCATCAACTTACATTAAAATATATGCTTAGCAAAAGATTTGGTTATATTTCATGATTGCTTGTGTCTTTGATTTTTGTTCCAAACCTTAAATCGAGATCAAAAGAATTGACAAAAGTAGAAGGTAATCAATTAGAAAACCCCCAAAGGTGTTTGTTAACATTGAGCTTACAATATACATAGAGGATCTAGACAATAAGGTTAATTTATTCTAAACACCTAGAAGTACACAATTATTCATTTTTACAATTGTGGATATTAGTATCATAGATGCAAGTTCAACCCACAATGAAGAACTCAACATCTAGTCATATGTTAGAACTTATTAATCGCAAGTATAATAATTATTTAATTTGAGTTTTAGATCACATAATATTCTAGTATAGAAAATGTTCAATTCATATACGAAGAATTTATTAATCCATGTCTCTCATTTTGAAAGGCATGCTTGATATATCCTTGAACTATCTTGGCTCTAAATGAGGGCTAATTTCTTACTTATGTTGATTTGATTTTCTTGGCATCCTTGATTTCTTTGAAGGGTTTTTTATTTCCCTTCATTTTAGTGAGCCTATCTAATCTTGCACCCCCTTAAATCTTGGCCTTCATGGTTTATTTTTTATTTCTAAATTTATTTGCAAAATTAAGAATTTTTAATTTTCTTAGTTTCATATTAGATTCTACTCTAGTTTTATCATGTATTTATTATTTTTTGGTTTCATCCTACTCTTCTTTGAGAAGAAGTCAACTTTTGAATCTTATAATAGAAAAGAGTCAATATGAGAGAGGAATGGTTGAAAATATTACTAATAACACTCATTTTAATCCGAAAGAGGAAACATTTGATCATGATGTTTGTTGATGGGTATTTGATTGAATATGAAGAGTTTGTATATGTAGTCTTCAAAGTTGTAAAAATAATTAGTGAAGGTAAGAGTTGATATGTTTTGTGCACATATGGTTTCTATATTATTGTTTTAAAATAATTAAAAAATATAATATTTTCAATTCAAAGTTGTGGTTTTTGGATTATTATATTTTGAGATTGAAATCTTGGTGTCAATATTTATAGCCATTTCATGATTGTTTTTTATGGTTCTCATTTGAAGTTTTTGTTTTTTTGTATTTATCTATATAATTTTGTTATGGTTCTAAACTAAAAGTTTCTAGAAACAAGCCTTAGATAAATTTTTGGATACATCTTTTAAAACCTTTGAGTATTTACATACTACTAACACTAAAATTTATGTTTGAATGGATTTTGATAAGGGGTTTCCAAAAGTCATTACTTTGAAAGAAGATGGTAGATTTGTAACAAATTTCAGACTATGTGAAAGATCAATTTAGAAGGAAACCTCCTTCAAAACCTAATTGGTGGCATGAGGCAATATCACATCATCAAGAAACTTCTCCAAATAAGAAAATGGATATTTTTTATCAATTGTATTTAACAAAGGAGTTGAAGACCATTTTTTATTGAAGGATTTCCATTTCAATTAAATTTCTTAGAATGAAGAGATATATGATCACCATCTTCTTGTCAAAAGGAAGATTCGGTGGATGACATATGTCAACCTAAGATTTCAAGAATCTCTTTATCATTAAGGTAGAAGAATATCTCCTTCAGAGAGGCTCACTATCAACTTGTGAATATCTCCTTAAATGCTTAGCTGTACTCGAAAATCTTTTTGCATATCGATTTAATTTTCTTTAAAAAGAGAATCATAGAAGCTAATATAGGTATTATTATTGAAAGGTCGCAGTAATGATAGGAATAGCATGGGACGCAATTGTCTTTTTGGGGTTGCAAAGCTCCTCATCCATCACTATTTCTCTCATATACACTGCACATTCTTATACGGGGCGTGTCATTTAACTCATTATTTGTTTGTCTTCCCTTCTATATTAATCTGAATTCCTGTAAAGAACTGACATGGAATAAAATATTTTTTTAATTATTATTATTAGGTTGAAGGTGTTTTCTCTTTGAAATTGAGCAAGCTACTTTGTTAGATCAATGCTTCAAAATAGAAGGATGCAAGACAATCAAAAGAACTTCAGCCATCCAAATCAATTTATTAAAAAAAACATTTATTTCAGTTAGAAGATGATATATGAAAAATATAGTAATAATATGTGAAAAATTATAATAGTCCGATTTGCTTTTGCTCATTGTTTTTTTTCTTTCCATTTGTTATTTTCAACTTGTATGATAATTTGCTATCTTTTATGCTTTAAATCACTGGTTTTCAAGTGCTTTAAATAGAAATTGAGGAATACAAATAGGAGACAATTTTCTCCACATTGAAACTATTCAGAAAATTGTTTCTCTGCAAATGCAATCACTTCGAATAATATGTTTCACTCTATAAATTAGTTTTGTGTTGTCCACTCATGCATGTAAGCAAACTCTATTAACCGGATGAGAGAGCTGATAGCATCTTCATCACTATCCCTTCAAACATTGGAGGCACTATGAAATAGGTTTTTACCTTATTTTTTGTCCTCTATTTTTCCCTTTAGTTGTATCAATGAAAATGAAATACAAATCAGCTCTTATGACAACTATCTTTCCTTCTACCCATTCACTTTCATCAATTAGACTTTCATTAGACAAAGTCTAAGTATAATTATCCCCACAAAGACTAATTTGGCCAAGCCATGAGTGGAAAATGCTTACAATTATTTCGTTAGGCCAGATGATGGTATCAACAAGGATCACAATAACCTTGGGTTGTATAAAGTACCATGTTCCTAACATCTACATCACCACCATCAAGTGGACCAAAATAGTTGATGATCATTTGACCATCAATACCATTCAAACCCCCCCCCCCCCAAAAAAAAAAAAAAGAACAAATATCGACAATGGTTAAGAGAAAAATCAAACAAATTTCATTTCTAACCAAAAAGAAAAAAGTGAAGAGAAATAATTTGTCCAATACTTAAAACCATTCTTGACACTGAAGGCAAAGTTGTCTCATTTGGAACATCCTTTTTCATTCGTTCCACACCATTTCACATCCAATCCACATTGTTTCCATCCGTCATCCCTACCCACATTGATTTTGATAAGGATTGAGGCACAAATTTAAAGCAAGTGTTGACAAACTTTCAACATGTCCACCATTGGCCCTACACCACCTAACATAACACAATCGCCTACATAGTACTATCCAACCCTGTATCCTGAAAGGACATATTACACCAATGCAATATAGTCCATAGAAATCATATCCTAAATCCTCTATCCAATAATCCTCATGTCTCCTAGATCTCTCACCTAATCATCCTCCCATACTCTACCTGAGAAATCTCTTATCCTTTTGTCCTTATTGCTAGACTTGGTTCTTCCTTGTCATCAATTTCAAGCTTCCAATCCTAAGCAATCCACACATTCCTCACAACACTCCAATCCAATGTACTTATCCAAACATCCCTCCATGATCCAACCAATCCCAAATGAAATCTATCCAATAATCCTAATCTATACCATCTTGCTATGAAATATATAGCATCATCCAAAACTTCCCTTGATTTAGTTCCTAGCCTTACTATGAACCTTGATCCATTTGAATCACATTATCATTATTAGTATGCGTCATTACCAATCCTCATAATCTCATAGTTAACAACATAATCCTCACATTGTTTTCAAAATGTATCCTTCTCGTACCACCATCATCATCACCATCACCATCACCATCACCACCACCATCACCATCACCATCACCATCACCATCACCATCACCATCACCATCACCATCACCATCACCATCACCATCACCATCACCATCACCATCACCATCACCATCATCCTCCTCGTCATCGTTATCGTCATAATCATCATCATCATCATCATCATCATCATCATCATCATCATCATCATCCTCATCATCATCTATTAATCAACCAATCAGTTTTCAGCTTGACTAGGGGCAAGATCGTGTTTGTCTTTGTATTGACATGCATGCATGCTTGCTTGCTTGTGTGTATTTTTTTAATCTACATTTGTCCTAGTCCTTGAAAAATATTACCACAATAACATCATGATCTTCTATAACATGGTGCCGAATGGCATATGCTTACAAGTGACCTTTGATTTTTGAGACACTCCATGCATTGGATACATCACCACCTTGTTCTTAAATACCATAGTATAGTGTATCCATTGCTCTATTAAATAAAGTTGTTAAACTCAAAGTTGGCATAATTAATCATCATAAATCCATTATCATGTCATCCATAATCATGTTTCTTGCATCCACTTTTTAATTTTCCTCCATCTTTATCTTCTATTTTTTCGTCCATCAATTTCCATCTTCCATCTGACAATTTACTCACATCTCTTAAGGAGGCACCAATAATTCTACTAACTAATTTCCCATATGCTTATTCTACCCAACTAAGGCATATTACTTTCTTCATCCCATTTTATTCTTCTTTTCTTAGCTACTTTACTCTTTTTTTGAAACAATGTTACTTCAAATATTATCTCAAAGAGGGACAAAATGTAGACATTAAAATACTTCCTCTTATATTTATTAATTATCACACTTTAAAACCATTCATTATCGTTTAACTATCATTTACCACTATCAGTATTATCACATTAATTATCCATTAATATTCATTGTTATCATTATCCATTCTCATTAATCATTTAAATAAATATTTTATTATTTAATTAATGTAAACTAATTATCCATTTTAAACTTTAAAAAACCATAATTACCATGTCATACATTTTCCATTAACTAACTTAGTGCCTTCAAATTAGTGACTTCCTCCTCTAATTATCCATTTAATGAATCAAAAAGTTCACTATTATCCTCTAAAAAGTTCAATATGGCAATTCCCTTACTATTTTCAATTAACTGATTTATCTTTCCAATTTAACTCCACAACTAGTTTACTTCAATTTTCTCCTAATCTTTGATCAAATCCTCACCATTCATCTAGTTTTTCAAAAGCTATATCACAAATCTTCATGAAACAAACTCAATCAATTTTATTATTTAAAACTCATTAATTTTATATTGCTAAGTTGAGCATCCACATCATTTATGAGCAAACCGTTTCAATACGCTCAATTTAAGGTTTGTGGTTAAGTTCAAAAATTAAATTTAAATTTATGTTCTTTTAATTGGGTGATCATATGGATCTGTGTCGCACTTTAGGCTAAAAATTCCGATTCCAGTCGGAAGGGTTCCAGCTGGACTGATTTGGCACCATTCGACAGCCACGTTGCACTGTCGTGGCAAGGGGTTTCCGACCAGAAAGCCCTTGCCCTATATAGGTGCCGAAATCCGCCCAAGCCGCTCATTTTGCATTGAGCAGCTTGGAGTTAAGTAGGAGGGCGCAAAAAGTCTCAGAGATCCGGCCGAAAGGGTTTCGGCGATAAGAACCTGTTTTTTATTTTTTTTATGTATTTATTTTGACATATTAATTTATATTGTTTTTTTTTAAATCGTTTTTAATAGAAATTTTTTGTTTTTTTAAGTTTTTAAAAAATATATATTCTTTTTGTATATATTCTATCATATTAGTTTAGAATATTAGAAAATAAATACACACATACATATGTAAATACATACACATACATACATGCAAACCTACATACATACGTACACATACATACATACACCTACATACACATGCACACAAACCTACATACAAACATACACAAACATACATACCTACCAACATACATGTACATACATAGATATAAAATAATTATATGTACACCTTAGGACATACACATACATAAAAATACATACACATACATACCTATGTCTACATACATACGTACACACATACATGTACATACACATACATAAATACATATGTGCATACATACATAAATACACATAAAATAATTATATATGCCTTAGGACATACATACACCTCAGGACATGCTATGAGGGGTCGTGTGTGGTCCTGAGGGGTCACACACATGTGTCACCCCTCAGGACCACACACGACCCCTCATAGCATGTCTTGAGGTGTATGTATGTATGTATGTGTATGTATACATCCTAAGGAGTATATAATTATTTTATATGACCCCTTAGGACCACTAAAGGCCCCTTGCTACACATATGCACCCCTTAGGACCTATTATGACTACATAAGACCAAATGGTGTTGCAAGGGGCCATATGTGGTCCTAAGGGGTCACACATGTGTGACCCCTTAGGACCACTTAAGGCCCCTTGCGACACATGTGCACCCCTTGGGACCTATTAGAACCACATAGGACCAAATGGTGTAGCAAGGGGTCATATGTGGTCCTAAGGGGTCACGCATGTGTTCTAACACATGTGTGACCCCTTAGGACCACTTAAGGACCCTTGCGACACATGTCCACCCCTTAGGACAACAAAAGACCAAATGTTGTCACAAGGGGTCATATGTGGTCCTAAGGGGTCTCGGCCCCTTGCAACACATGTGCACCTCGCAGGACCTATTAGGACCACATAGGACCAAATATTATCGCAAGGGGTCATATGTGGTCCTAAGGGGTCACGCATGTGTTCTAACACATGCGTGACCCCTTAGGACCACTTAAGACCCATTGCGACACATGTCCACCCCTTCGAACCTATAAGGACAACAAAAGACAAAATGTTGTCACAAGGGGTCACATGACGTCCTAAGGGGTCATGCATGTGTTAGAAGACATGTGTGACACCTTAGGACCACTTAAGGCCCCTTGCAACATGTGTGCACCCTTTATGACCTATTAGGACCACAAAAGACCAAATGTTGTTGCAAGGGGTCATATGTGGTCCTAAGGGGTCACGCATGCGTTCTAACACATGCGTAACCTCTTAAGACCACTTAAGGCCCCTTGCGACACATGTGCACCCCTTAGGACCTATTAGGACCACATAGGCCTAAATTATGTCACAAGGGGTCATATGTAGTCCTAAGAGGCCACGCATGTGTTCTAACACATGTGTGACCCCTTAGGACCACTTAAGACCCCTTGCGACACCTGTGCACCCCTTAGGACCTATTAGGACCACATAGGACCAAATCTTGACGCAAGGGGCCTTAAGTGGTCCTAAGGGGTCATGCATGTGTTAGAACACATGCGTGACCCCTTAGGACCACTTAAGGCCCCTTGCTACACATCTGCACCCCTTAGGACCTATTATGACCACATAAGACCAAATTGTGGCACAAGGGGCCATATGTGATCATAAGGGATCATGCATGTGTTCTAACACATGCATGACCCCTTAGGACCACTTAAGGTCCCTTGCGACACATGTGCACCCCTTAGGACCTATAGGGACCAAATAGGACCAAATGGTGTCGCAAGCGGTCATATGTGGTCCTAAGGGGTCACGCATGTGTTCTAACACATGTGTGACCCCTTAGGACTACTTAAGGCCCCTTGCGACACATGTGCACCCCTTAGGACCTATTAGGACCACATAGGACCAAATGTTGTCGCAAGGGGTCATATGTGGTCCTCAGGGGTCACGCATTTGCTCTAACACATGTGTGACCCCTTAGGACCAATTAAGGAACCTTGCAACATGTGCACCCCTTAGGACCTATTAGGACCACATAGGACCAAATGGTGTCGCAAGGGGACATGTCATCCTAAGGGCTCATGCATGTGTTCTAACACATGTGAGACCCCTTAGGACCACATAAGGCACCTTGCGACACATGTGCATGCCTTAGGACCTATTAGAAATGCATAGGACCAAATGGTGTTGCAAGGGGTCATATGTGGTCCTAAGGGGTCACGCATGTGTTCTAACACATGCGTGACCCCTTAGGACCACTTAAGGCCCCTTGGGACACATGTGCACCCCTTAGGACCTATAAGGACCACATAGGACCAAATTTTGTCGCAAGGGGTCATATGTGGTCTTGAGGGGTCACACATGTGTTCTAACACATGTGTGACCCCTTAGGACCACTTAAGGCACCTTGTGACATATGTGCACCCCTTAGGACCTATTAGGACCACATAAGACCAAATGGTGTCACAAGGGGTCATATGTGGTCCTAAGGGGTCACACATATGTTCTAATGCATGTGTGACACCATAGGACCACTTAAGGACCCTTGCAACACATGTGCACCCCTTAGGACCTATTAGGACCACATAGGACAAAATTTTGTTGCAAGGGGTCATATGTGGTCCTAAGGGGTCACTCATGTGTTCTAACCCTTAGGACCTATTAGGACCACATAGGACCAAATGGTGTTGCAAGGGGTCATATGTGGTCCTAAGGGGTCATGCATCTGTTCTAACACATGCTTGACCCCTTAGGACAACTTAAGGCCCCTTACAACAAATTTGCACCCCTTAGGACCTATTAGGACTACATAGGACCAAATGTTGTGACAGTGGGTCAGATGTGGTCCTAAGGGGTCACACATGTGTTAGAACACATGCGTGACCCCTTAGGACCACTTAAGGCACCTTGCAACACATGTGCACCCCTTAGGACCACATAGGACCAAAAGGTGTCACAAGGGGTCATATATGGTCCTAAGGGGTCATGCATCTGATCTAACACATGCGTGACCCATTAGGACCACTTAAGGCCCCTTGCCACACATGTACACTGCTTAGGACCTATTAGGACCACATAGGACAATATGGTGTCACAAGGGGTCATATGTGGTCCTAAGGGGTCACACATGTGTTCTAACATATGCGTGACCCCTTGGGACAGCTTAAGGCCCCTTGCGACACATGTCCACACCTTAGGACCTATTAGGACCACAAAAGACCAAATATTGTCGCAAGGGGTCATATGTGGTCCTAAGGGGTCCTAAGGGGTCACATATGTGTTCCAACACATGTGTGACCCATTAGGACCACTTAAGGCACCTTGCGACACATGTGCACCCCTTAGGACCTATTAGGACCAAATGGTGTCGTAGGGGTCATATGTGGTCCTAAGGGGTCAAGCACATGTATTCTAACATGTGTGACCCCTTAGGACCACTTAAGGCCCCTTGCGACACATGTGCACCCCTTAGGACCTATTAGGACCACATAGCACCAAATGATGTCACAAGGGGTCATATGTGGTCCTAAGGGGTCACGCATGTGTTCAAACACGTGCATGACCACTTAGGACCATTTAAGGCCCCTTGTGACACATGTGCATCCCTTAGGACCTATTAGGACCACATAGGACCAAATGTTGTCACAAGGGGCCTTAAGTGGTCCTAAGGGGTCACGCATGTGTTAGAACACATGCATGAACCCTTAGGACCACTTAAGGCCCCTTGCTACACATGTGCTCCCTTTAGGACCTATTATGACCACATAAGACAAAATTGTGTTACAAGGGGCTATATGTGGTCCTAAAGGGTCACACATGTCTTCTAACACATGCGTGACCCCTTAGGACCACTTAAGGCTCCTTGTGACACATGTGCACCCCTTAGGACCTATTAGGACCACATTGGACCAAATGGTGTCGCAAGGGGTCATATGTGGTCCTAAGGGGTCACGCATGTGTTCTAACACATGTGTGACCCCTTAGGACCACTTAATGCCCCTTGTGACACAAGTGCACCCCTTAGGACCTATTAGGACCACATAGGACCAAATGTTGTCACAAGGGGTCATATGTGGTCCTAAGGGGTCACACATGTGTTCTAACACATGCGTGACCCCTTAGGACCATTTAAGGAACCTTGTGACACATGTGCACCCCTTAGGACATCTTAGGACCACATAAGACCAAATGGTGTTGCAAGGGGTCATATGTGCTCCTAAGAGGTCATGCATGTGTTCTAGCACATGTGTGACCCCTTATGACCACTTAAGGCACCTTGTAGCACATGTGCACCCCTTAAGACCTATTAGGACCACTTAAGGCACCTTGCAACACATGTGCACCCCTTGAGACCTATTAGGACCACCTAGAACCACTTACGGCACCTTGCGACACATGTGCACCCCTTAGGACCACATAGGACCAAATGGTGTCACAAGGGGTCATATGTGCTCCTAAGGGGTCATCCATCTAATCTAACACGTGTGACCCCTTAGGACCACTTAAGGCCCCTTGTGACACATGTATGCCCCTTAGGACCTATTAGGACTACATAGGACAATATGGTGTCACAAGGGGTAATATGTGGTCCTAAGGGGTCACGCATGTGTTTCATATGTGCTCCTAAGGGGTCACACATGTGTGACCCCTTAGGACAACTTAAGACCCCTTGCGACACATGTCCGCCCCTTAGGACATATTAGGACCACAAAAGACCAAATGTTGTCGCAAGGGGTCATATGTGGTCCTAAGGGGTCCTAAGGGATCATGTATGTGTTCTAACACATGTGTGACCCCTTAGGACCACTTAAGGCACCTTGCAATACATGTGCATCCCTTAGGACCTATTAGGACCAAATGTTGTCGCAAGGGGTCGTATGTGGTCCTAAGGGGTCATGCACATGTATTCTAACACATGCGTGACCCCTTAGGACCACTTAAGACCCCTTGCGAAACATGTGTACCTCTAAGGACCTATTAGGACCACATAGCACCAAATGATGTTGCAAGGGGTCATATGTGGTCATAAGGGGTCACGCATGTGTTCAAACACGTGCCTCACCCCTTATGACCACTTAAGGCCCCTTGCGACACATGTGCATCCCTTAGGACCTATTAGGACCACATAGGACCAAATTTTGTTGCAAGGGGCCTTAAGTGGTCCTAAACAGTCATGCATGTGTTAGAACACATCCATGACCCCTTAGGACCACTTAAGGCCCCTTGCTACACATGTGCGCCACTTAGGACCTATTATGACCACATAAGACAAAATTGTGTTACAAGGAGCTATATGTGGTCCTAAGGGCTCACCCATGTGTTCTAACACATGCGCGACCCATTAGGACCACTCAAGGCTCCTTGTGACACATGTGCACCCCTTAGGACCTATTAGGACCACACAGGACCAAATGGTGTTGCAAGGGGTCATATGTGGTCCTACGAGGTCACGCATGTGTTCTAACAGATGCGTGACCCCTTAGGACCACTTAATGCCCCTTGTGACACATGTGCACCCCTTAGGACCTATTAGGACCACATAGGACCAAATGTTGTCGCAAGGGGTCATATGTGGTCCTAAGGGGTCATGCATGTGTTCTAACACATGCGTGACCCCTTAGGACCACTTAAGGAACCTTGCAACACATGTACACCCCTTAGGACTTCTTAGGACCACATAAGACCAAATGGTGTCGCAAGGGGTCATATGTGGTCCTAAGGGGTCACGCATGTGTTCTAACACATGTGTGACCCCTTAGGACCACTTAAGGAACCTTGCGAGACATTTGCACCCCTTAAAACCTATTAGGACCACATAGGACCAAATGGTGTCACAAGGGGTTATATGTGGTCCTAAGGTGTCACACGTGTTCTAACACATGTGTGACCCCTTAGGACAACTTAAGGCCCCTTACGACACATGTGTACCCCTTAGGACCTATTAGGACCATATAAGACCAAATGTTGTCGCAAGGGGTCATATGTGGTCCTAATGGGTCACGCATGAGTTCTAACACATGCGTGACCCTTTAGGACCACTTAAGGCACCTTGCCACACATGTGCACCCCTTAGGACCTATTAGGACCAAATAGGACCCAATGGTGTCGCAAGGGGTCATATGTGGTCCTAAGGGGTCAGGCATCTATTGTAATACATGCGTGACCCCTTAGGAAAACTTAATGCCTCTTGCGACACATGTGCACCCCTTAGGACCTATTAGGACCACATAGGACCAAATGTTTTCGCAAGGGGTCATATGTGGTCCTAAGTGGTCACGTATGAGTTCTAACACATGCATGACCCTTTAGGACCACTTAAGGCACCTTGCGACACATGTGCACCCCTTAGGACCAAATAGGACAACATAGGACCAAATGGTGTCGCAAGGGGTCATATGTGGTCCTAAGGGGTCACGCATCTTTTCCAATACATGTGTGACCCCTTAGGACCACTTAAGGCCCCTTGCGACACATTTGCTCCCCTTAGGACCTATTAGGACCACATAGCACCAAATTTTGTCGGAAGGGGTCATATGTGGTCCTAAGGGGTCATGCATGTGTTCTAACACATGCGTGACCCCTTAGGACCACTTAAGGCCCCTTGCAACACATGTGCACCCCTTAGGACCTATTAGGACCACATAGGACCAAATGTTGTTGCAAGGGGTCATATGTAGTCCTAAGGGGTCATACATGTGTTGGAACACATGCGTGACCCCTTAGGACCACTTAAGGCACCTTGCGACAACATTTGGTCCTATGTGGTCCTAATAGGTCCTAAGGGGTGCACATGTGTTGCAAGGGGCCTTAAGTGGTCCTAAGGGGTCACGCAGTTGTTCTAACACATGCCTGATGCCCTAGGACCACTTAAGGCTCCTTGGGACACATGTATACCCCTTAGGACCTATTAGGACCACATAGGACCAAATGGTGTCGCAAGGGGTCATATGTTGTCCTAAGGGGTCATGCATGTGTTCTAGCACGTGTGACCCCTTAGGACCACTTAAGGCCACTTGTGACACATGTCCACCCCTGAGGACCTATTAGGATCATGAAATACCAAATGTTGTCGCAAGGGGTTATATGTGGTCCTAAGGGGTCACGTATGTATGGTGGATACAACATAGGCCCATACCTTTGACAAATCTAGGGAATACAACACAATATAGTGTATGGTGGATACAAAATAGGCCCATACCTTTGACAAATCTAACAGTTTCGTTTGTTGCTTAATAGATTAGACATGACAGGGATCCCAGAGGGAGAGGGAGAGGGTGAGGTGGAGATGGTGGGGGAGATGGAGGAGGGAGAGATATAGGGCGAAGAGACAGAGGAGGGAGAGATGGTGGACAAGGATGATGCGATAGGGGTCCAAAACATCTGATCGCAGGAGTTGCAGAGGAGGTAGAGGGTGGAGGAGAGGATGTGGATATCGGTGGAGGTACTACATCTATGAGTAGTTCTGGTGAGAGTGGGAGTGAGAGTGAGAGAAATGAGTCAGTATTAGACTCATCAAGCAGCGATGGAGATGATGGTGGGGATGGTGGACATGATGTTGATATGCCCCAACCCATGGAGAGAGGAGATGTGGAGGGAGATTATGATAAGGAGGGAATGAGGGCTCAAGTGAGGAGTTTGGAGGACTTAGTTGCCACTTTGCGGCATCGACAGGTGATGGAGGAGCTTACCATAGAGAGATCGGCTACAGAGAGAGGGATGAGGAAGTTAGGTGGGCTCAAATCACCATGGATGCATATGATTAGTTCTTTAGGCCAGTGACAGAGCCACGGAGCCAAGCAGATAGATATTTTTCTACTACACAAGAGGCTATTTACTATAGGCAGGCTTATGAGAGAGTCGTTCCTGAGGGACAAAGAGAGCCTAGTTTTAGCCCTTTCATGGGGAGGAGATCGAGCTGGTCTACCTCTCGACAGACTAGCAGTGGAGGAGTGATGGGTTCACCTAGGGCTCCATTGGGACAAATTGGTGCTAGGTGAGATATGCCTATTGATAGAGGCAGCATTGGTTGAGATGCTTTGTTATTGATAATGTATCATAGATACGATGTATTTTGACACATTGATGAGATATATGATATGAAATGTTGGTGATGAGTTATTTGGTGATATATGTTATGGTCTAATGTTTTGGTTTTTATTTATCCTTACTTATTAATGAATCTAATGTTAATGTGATATTATGCAGTGATTTGATGTATGGGTACCTTTATTTTGTGATGTATAAATCTATATGTGATGATTGATGAAATGCTTGTGATAATGTGATGGACTAATGCAACATTATATAAAAATGCAATGTGAATTTTTGTTGTGTCAAAATAGGTGTTCAAAATTGTGAATTTGGAAGAAATGTTAGTTGTTAGATGGAGGATAGATTAGAAGAAATGATATGAAATGATAAATAAATTGAACCAACCTTTATTTATTCCAGAAGTAAATATGATGGTAACAATTTGATTGATAAGATTTTGATGAAAAAGTCTTCATTGCTTTATTCGTAGTGCAATACATTATCATCATTGAGCCTTATTTTGTAACAATCAAGCTTATTACACCAGGGTATGAGGAACCAAGATGTATAGATATCTCATTGCAAGAAACAAACAAGTAGCAAACAAGGATTGAACCCTCCATTTTGGGAATTACGTTAGGGGTCAAGGTATGTGTGGAATTCACAAGTTGAATGCTCCTATCACAAAAATCCGCTAGAGAAATTACCCCAGAACTTCATTGGTCCAAACCACAAACAACAAAGAAAGAAAAAAGATCATGTCCTTCACAACTCCTCTAGTCACTTTTTGGACATCCTCGAGTAGTTAAAAGCAATGATCTTTGCCAATTTGATAAGAAGAGTCAACCAAAATAGACAAAACATAGCAAGCGGACTGACTGTGTCTTTGCTTTGATATATTTGATGTGATTTTGGTAATGTCTGGTTTCAAAATTTTTGGACCCTGTTTAAGACTGACCTGTCTGGTTTCGAGTGTATTGATTCTGTTTAAGACAAGATGGTGATCACGTTGATAGTTCGATAGTGATTCGATAGATTAGATAGTTGATCAACTTGATTGTAGACATTTGGACAAGATAGTTGTATCCTTTGTTTAACTTTGTGTGAAGTGTTGGTTGTATATCTGCTAGGGTGTTTGATTCTTGCGAGACAATTTATTGCAGGTTTTTTAATTGATTTTTAAAAAAATTGTATTTTGTGGATTGATATTTGAATGTTTATGGATTGATTTTTTCATGACTTTTTGCGATTTTTAGGATTTTTACAGTAATTTATCTGAATGTTTCGCATTTTTTCAGGACTTTATGCAATTTTAAAGATTTTTTCATGATTTTATCAGAATGTTTTGATATTTTTCAGGACTTTTATCTAAATGTTTAGGATTTTTTCAGGACTTTTTCTGAATGTTTTGATTTTTCAGTACTTTTTACGTTTTTTAGGATTTTTCAGGACTTTATCTGAATATTTTGATTTTTTTCAAGACTTTATCTAAATGTTTTGATTTTTTCAGTACTTTTTACATTTTTTAGGATTTTTTTAGTTATGCCCCCAAGTATGAAAATTGTATTCAATATGATGATCTAGGCAATGCACATGGAGACAATGAATTTTTCAAATATAAATTATGCTAATGCAATATGCAAAATTAAGATGCACTACCTATTCAAACAAGAATGAATGTATGTTCCACTCATTCTGAAATGCACTAATTGAATTGAAGGTGTGAAACGTTTTAGAGATAGAAGTTCAATCGGTTCTCAAAAGGCTTTAGATCATCCAATCTAACACACTGTGTAGCCAATGAACAGTGGTGCGAAAAACTTCTCCATCAATTCTTGAAACTTTGATCTTCTTTTGCCAATGTGTGTGCATTTGAATTCATTCAGACTCTTATAACCATCAAAGACCCTTGGAATCCTATTGTAGCGTCGTAAATTGTACACACTTGCTAGGGTGGTACAATTTCACACCTAGTTTAGCACCCGCCTTAGTGCATTTTACATTTTGCATTGCATTTCTCCTTTAGCACTTAATTAATCAAATTAATTAGGTCTAAGGTCCTATTTCATCATCCTCTACATCATAAAGTTGGGCCCTTTCGTCAAAGCGTGCCCTTTTCATTTTATTCCTCCAATACATCATTCAATCAAAAACCCTAATTAAGTCCTATTTTGAACTTGGGGGCTTGGTTTCGGGGTCAAAACATCTCGAAATCACCTATAACTTCGGGATTCTCTCTAAAATCATCATATCCGATGGCCCTGAAAATTTGGTGAAAAGTTGTCAGGACCGTGGCGCCCGGAGTGCACATGGTCCCGGACATTTTTCCTGAAATTTTAGGAGCACGATCCAATCATAAAATAAAGCTTAACCCCAAGAAATTGGCGGGAAATTCAATCTCTAGGTTGGCCAAAAGATGAAATTACGACCTAGGGTTTCATACATAAGAGCTCTCTTTCTTCATTTGAAGGGATCCGATTTTTGTTTTCAGGAACCTCATATGCAGCGAAAGAGAAGATCTTTGAAGACTTCAACAACATTCAACATCCTTCTATCAAGCACTTATCAATTTCATTCATCCATTTAGGGCTTGGAAGACATTGAAGAACAATAGGAGATTACCGACTGAAGATTGGCTTGTACTCCTCCCTTGAGGGTTGGGTATGATTTCATGTTGTTTTCATGTCTTTACATAAGCTTCAATACATCATTTATTCATGCTTTAGATCACATTACATCTTGATTTAGAGCATTTACATTGTCATTTACAAGCAATTAGGGATTACTTTCTAGGTTGCTCTAGTTTGCTTTCTTGCATTTTAGGACCTTGCACACACACTAGGTCTGCACACACAATACATTTTACAAAACAACTTGGCTATTTGTGGAGGTGGAAATCACGGAAGTGGGGGTTTGACTAAGGAAAAACCCTATATAGCCGCCCATACACCCTTTTTCAGATATCATTGCAGGTTTCGGGATTCGGACGACGCCGCAGGATACAGATCTGGAGAGAACAGGTCGAGACAACACTCTGCATCAAATTGCAGAGCAGAAGACTGGGATAGGGGTGTTGGGCGCCCTGGTCCTGCCAGGACAGGGGCGCTAGGTGCCTTGGTCCCTGGGACAGAGGCGCTGGGCACCCTGGTCCTCTGGACAGACAGCTTTTTCAAGAGTTTCCGACAGTGTTTCAGAGTGCAGAACAACAGTTTCCAGTGCAGTTTTCAGGACAGTGGCGCCCGCGCCCCCGTCCCGAACATTTTCAGTCCGATTTTGACTCCGGGTACACACCTGCATTCTTATTTCATCCTTTTATTTATAGCTGTTGATTGTTTAATCTCAATTCTGCAATCTTGTTATTAGTTCATACTTGCGTTTTGGGATTAGGGTTTGAACTTGCATCATTTTAACTTTCAATTTCAACAAGGGAATAGATATCCCATGGCTCTCTCTTTCACAAAAAGAAGTAGCCAATTGTGCGATATCTCTAGGCTCTTTCGTATTCCGTAATGTGTGTCAAAAGGTAGGATTAGGGCATGTTAACCTAGTCTCGCTTTTTCCCCCACACATTTTGGTGAACCCGATGTGAATCTATCATTGCTTCCTCTTGCATTGCATTTGTTAGATCTAGATCTAGATTTAGTGTGTTTTCATTTCATTTTCATTAAAAGAAAAAAAAAAAAAAGAAAAAAAAAAAAAGTGTGTTTCTTTGCATTGTGTGTTTAAATTTTTATGCAATCTTTTCAAAATGTCAGATTTTTATTTACAAAATGTTCATTCTTTTGATGATTATTATGAGTATAGCCAAGATGAATTAGATGAAGCTTTAGATGAGTTTTTGAACCCTAAAGATGCCAAACCTTCATTTTACCAAAAACTCATAAACCTTGTTACTATGCCATTTAGGTGTGATGAGAAAGATAAGTCGAATGATTCCTCTCAAGGATACATTCCTATCAACTCTTCCCCTAAATCTAGTAACATGGTTGTTTTCAATAATCCCCTCTATGAGGAGATGTCTCCTTTTGAATCAAAAGACAAACCTTTTAACCGATATGATCATGCTTTGTTGGATGATGCTCTTGATGACTTCGTGGCTTTGTCGAAATCTTTAAACAAGAACAAGACTTCTAAATTGGTTAACATGATAAACTTGAATGAACATAATAAGCCTCTGTTTGAAGTCCAAGGTGCTTATCCTTCTCCCACCTTTCACATTCCTAAGTCACCTCTCCTTACTGTCCAAGGAAGGTATGATCATGATTCCTTTCGTACCCCGAATAAACCAATTATCACTGTACAAGGAAGAAAACCTATAAGTCCTTATAGTTATGCCAAGCAAATAACTAGAGAGAGTTATCATGCGGTTGCCCATACTTATCACACCAGAAATAATAGGCAACCTAATCCCCCTCCTGTTATTCTAGTTTCTCTTCCTAATCCTCAACCAATTCTTCCACAAGCTCCCCGTATTTTGCAAGTTATGGGTAAGGAATATGATCTCATAGAACAACTTAAAGCTACCCCTGCTAAGATATCCCTTTGGGATTTGATTCAAACTTCTTCCGCTCATCATGGAATGTTACAAGATGCCTTGAAAGATTTGAATGTTCCTCCACCGAATACATCTAGTAATATAGCATCTTTGGTTAACTCTGTGATGAATCCTAAAGCTCAAATTGTGTTTACCCAAGATGAGTTGCCTACTAGTGAAATTCAAAAACAATATGATCCCTTGATGATTGTGGTTATCATGAAAGACACTACTATAAGATGAACACTAGTAGATAATGGCTCTGGCCTTAATGTGTGTAGCATTAATCTATTGCATAAGATGAATGTGGATATGTCTCTTATTGAGCCTGACTCTTGTCCCATTCGTGGCTTTGACAATGTGGCTAAGACTTCATTAGGTATTATCACCTTACCTCTCACAGTGGGACCTGTTACTTTGCCTACTCCTATCCATGTTATGTCGGGAAATTTAACATATAACTTGTTATTAGGGAGGCTTTGGATTCAGAGCATGCAAGTTGTTCCCTCTACATTGCATAGACAAGTTAAATTAGTCTATAACAATAAGACATATACTTTGATAGGTGATACTAATTTTCAAGCTTGTCTACAAACATCTACTTCCAAAGGAGGTTCTTCTAAGCCATCCTCGTCTAGTGATGACTCTTTAAACAAGATACCTATCGATGAGTCTTCGCTCTCTGATGATCAAAATTCTTTGGATGATTCTAGAGCTCCTGAAGAAGATCCTTCTCGACTTGAAACTACACATAAAAAGGATTTTGATCCTGAGAAGGTTCTCACAGAGGATGATTGGGGATCTCTTGATTTTAACCCTACCTTTGTAGGTGAATATAAGGTCCCTTCTAGAGAAAATCATAAAGTTGAAAAGAAGGAAGAAGCTAAAAATCAATCAACCTTACCTGAATCTATGAGTAATAATTTTGTGGCTGCTTCTCAAACTTCTTCTCCTCACACCTCTAATTATGAAGAGTTTGATTCTTTGTCTTATGAAAAACCACCTTCTCTTCCTGAAATGGCTGATCGTTATGGTCGTGGTTTTTGCATTTTTGCTAAGCATGGGTATCATGGAAAAGGTTGTGGTGCTCATGAACAAGGGATAAGAGTTCCTCTAGAGACTAATTTTCACAATTATGCCTTTGGACTTGGCTATAATCCTTGCAAACGTACTAAAGCTTCTAAAAGACCATGCATTAGTGTTAACGCTATCTCTACATCTTTATCAATACAACACCCTGAGTATATTGATGGGGATCCTTCGGGTGATTGTGCTTTGGATATCTTCCCTACCGATGATGCTTTAGCTGAGTTCTTGGGAGCCTATGACACTCTTCCTCGTTATCATCACAATAGGGGACTCCCTTATTGTTTGAACACTGAAGCCTATTTTGGAAAAGAGATCGATAATGATGAGATTGTGAAAGAATTCCCTCAGTTAAAGGATGCTCCTCAACAAAGTAATCTTCTCATAAGTGACACCACTGATGTTAAGATGGATCCTTGCAATAAAGAGAAAGTTATTAAAATTGGAAAATGTTTGGATGAAGAGGAATAGAAACAATATGAAGATTTATTGCATGAATTCCTTGAGATCTTTGCTTGGACATATTCTGACATGCCTGGTATAGATCCTAAGATTGTTACTCATAATATTGTCTTGGTTCCCGATGCTAAGTCCGTGAAACAAAAGATTCGAAAAATGAATCCTAAGGTGGCTCTGCTTGTTAAGGCTGAGATTGAAAAATTATTGGAGGCTGGATTTATTCACCCTATTGACTATTCCCCATGGATTTCAAATATTGTCACTGTGGCTAAACTAGACAACAAAATAAGAATGTGTGCCGACTTTCGGGATCTAAATAAGGCTTCTTTAAAAGACGATTTCCCTCTTCCAAACATTGACATGATAGTTGATTCTACGGCAGGACATGCCTTGTTATCCTTCATGGATGGTTTTTCAGGCTACAATCAAATTTTTATTAACCCTCAAGATCAATTCAAAACCGCTTTCACCACTCCTTGGGGTAGGTTTTGTTGGATAATGATGCCTTTCGGACTTAAAAATGCCGGTGCAACTTATCAACGAGCGATGACCCTTATCTTTCATGATTATATGCATAAGATTTTAGAGGATTATGTTGATGATATTTTAGCTAAATCCTTTCTTCGCATGGATCATGTTAAAATCCTTCATCAAATCTTTGAAAGAATTCGTAAGTATCACATGTGCTTGAATCCCCGAAAATGTGTTTTTGGTGTGGATAGTGGAAAACTATTAGGATTCATAGTTTCGCATCGTGGGATTGAGGTGGACACTAAGAAAATAGATGCTATTGTCAACATGCCACCTCCTAGAAATGTGTCTCAACTTAAAAGCTTACAAGGAAAGATTCAAGCCATTCGTAGGTTTGTGTCTCAACTCGCGGATCGTACCTTTCCTTTTACTCAACTCCTTAAAAAGGATATCACTTTTCAATGGAATGAAGATTGTCAGCAAGCATTTGAAGATTTAAAAGTGTATTTGGCTAGTCCTCCTATTCTACAACCTACCGAACCTTCTAAACCTTTCCTTCTGTATACAGCTACTTCTTCTCATACTCTCACAGCATTGTTGGCCCAACATGATAAAGATGGTAAGGAATGTCTAGTTTATTACATAAGTCGTACCTTACTCGATTATGAGACCCGATATTCTGCGATAGAAAGACAATGCTTGGCCTTGGTGTTTGCGACTCAGAAATTGAGACATTATCTTTTAAATTCAGAAGTCCACATCATGATAAAGTTTGATCCTTTGAAGCATCTTTTCTCTAAAATTGATTTATCAGGACGTCTAGCTAAGTGGGTTATGATGTTAACTAAATTTGACCTTAAATTTGTTTCACAAAGAGCAATTAAAGGACAAGCGTTGACCGATCACTTAGTTGAGGCCCCTTCACCTTTTTCCTTCCCTAACCCTGAGTCTTTTCCCGATGACTTCATTCTTTCTATAGAGAAAGATGAAACTTGGGAGTTATACTTTGATGGCTCTAAGTGTCATACGGGATCGGGGTCAGGTGTTGTTCTGATTTCTCCTACAAAGAAATCCATTCCCTTATCCTATTGTCTAAATTTCCTATATACCAATAACATTGCTGAGTATGAGGCTCTTATAACGGGAATAAAAGCAGCCTTACTCTGAATATAAAACACATACATATCTATGGAGATTCGCAATTGATTATAAGACAAGTAACAGGAATATATCAAGCAAAACAAGACAAATTATCACAATATAAAGACCTTGCTATCTCTTTATTACAAAATTTTGATTCTTATACTATGGAACCCGTTCCTCGAAAAGATAATCGACATGCGGATGCAATGGCATGTGTGGCTTCTCTTGTATCTTTAGAGGACCCTATGGTTGATCTTAAATTCGTTATTCACAACCTTATTTCTCCAGCTATTGTAGACGATTCTAGCTTGGTAACATGTTGTGATTTTATAGACTCAGATGAATGGTACTCGTATATTGTAAGATATTTGACTGATGGTACCTTTCCTGATTCCGCTAATAGGAACACTAGGGTTAGAATCCGCAAGCTGTCTGCTAGGTATATCATTCTTTCTAATGTTCTTTACCGAAGGGGTTATGATGGTCTTCTCCTTCGTTGTCTTAACAAATCAGAAATCCCCATTGCTCTTGAAGAGGCACATTCAGGTGCCTGTGGGGGGCATTTTGGAGGCAAATCCTTGGTTCATAGATTGCTTCGTATGGGATACTATTGGCAAACTATGCAAAAGGATTCTTTTTCATTTGTTAAGAAATGTCATCAATGTCAACAACATAATAATCTGATTCATGCTCCTGCCCAAGAACTTCATTCTCAAGTAGCTTCTTGGCCTTTCTCCGCATGGGGTTTGGATCTTATTGGAAAAATCTCTCCTCCTTCATCTCAAGGACACACCTTCATTATAACTACAACAGATTACTTTACGAAGTGGGTAGAAGCTATTCCCCTTCGCTCTACTACTGCTGAAGTGATTTGTCAATTTCTTCTAGAAAACATCATTTCTCGATTCGGGATACCTTCCACTATAATCTCAGATAATGGGACATCATTTAAGAACAAGGACGTGAAGAAATTCCTCGAGAAGTATCATATCAAACATCGATTTTCTACATCGTATTATCCTCAGTCAAATGGCCAAGCCGAATCATCCAATAAGATAATTGAACAAATTCTTCACAAAACCGTGAATAAGCATGGTAAGGATTGGGGTAACCAGCTAATCTATGCTCTTTGGGCCTACCGAACAAGTGTACGAATTGCTACGGGAACTACTCCTTATAATTTTGTTTATGGTGTTGACGCTATTATGCCCTTAGAGTTAGAGATTCCATCACTTAGGGTTTCTCTCAAAGGAATAGTAGATGATGACTCTTATAGAGAACAACGACTTCAACAGCTTGAGATGCTTGATGAACAGCATATAAACGCTCTTGAGCATATTCAAGCGTATCACAAAACTCTACAATGAAGCTATAATGATAAGGTCATTCAACGTTCCTTCTCAGTAGGTGACTTAGTCCTTTATGAGAATCAGCGCAATGTGAATGCCTTACCTGCAGAAAAGGGAAAATTTAGTCCTAATTGGCTTGGACCATATATCGTTATTGAGGATTATGGATCAGGTGCTTAGAAAATAGCGGATGTAGATGGTACGCCTCTTAAAGAACCTATCAATGCTATGCACTTGTGTAGATATTATGCTTAATTCTTCATTCCTTCTCTTCTTTTCAGTTCTTCAACATTGGATAATATGTTAGTATCTCCTAATTAGAGCAAAATAGAATTAAATGTTATGGTGTTTAATCTATATTGCTTTGTTCCTGACAAGTGTGTCTTCTTACTTTATAGTTTGTCTTGAATTCATTTATGTAAATTGTAAAAGATTTACATTTCCATTATGCTAGCATATTATACAGTGTCTTTTTGTGTTAAGTAGAATCGTATCATGTTGTGTTTAAGTTCAAAATTAAATCACATTAGCTATATGATTCTTAGACTTAATGCATATTTCTTCCCTATCATCAATGTAGTAATTGATTAAATATTTTAATTAAGTCACGCATGTATCAATTTAATCATGGAGCATTGAGAAATCAATCACATGGAAATTAAATTCTGAACATACATGTACATTTACCAAATGTATTAGATTTAATCAAAGCAAAATATACATTGTTTTAAGCATTAAAGATAACACATTTGAGACAAAAGAGAAGCATGTATATATACATATATATATGTGTGGATCGTATACAAATATAGGTCACTATATATCCAAAATGTGACCTCTCTTTTATATCATAAAATCATCTCCTATCCCTAGGACTAGTGGCTGGAGAGTGTCGACTGGATGCTCCCTCCTGATCTGGCCATGAAGGTGGACCCATGGGTGTGTAGCGCAATATAGACCGTGAGTGACTCCGAGAGGAACTCCTACGATCCCTATCTATAAGGATCACGCGATAGGTGGTAGCCTCGGCCTGAGCTGCTGCTAGATCTCGTCACGCCCGCTGAAGGTCCTCTGATAGGACTCTCTCTCTCTCCCTCCATATGTCTACCTGTACTCAAAATGGGGAAAACAAGTCCTCATGCCAACCTGCGTTCCCCTGAGGCCTATAGGAAATTTGTGACGAACTGGGGATCTGTGCTATCATGGAAATGTCTGTCACTGCCTGCTGAATCAGGGAATGCCACTCCTGCACATTAGCTATGGCAGTAGAACAGATTTTTGTTAGTACCATTCTATATCGTCAAAACATTAATCAATCAATATAAACCTACTATACCTGGATCTCCCTCACACCAGTAGGGATCATGATATGGTAGCATCTGTGCCTGGGAACCACTAGGTTCCCCTCGCTCGAATAATCTGTGCACGATGGGTGTAGGCTGGACGGTACTAGGAACGGGTTTCCGTATCGCCTCATGTTCCCCCTGTTGGGGAATAAGAGGAGGATCCAGAGATATGGTATCGTCTCCTGAATGGTGGGGAGATGCATCCGACTCCTCCTCATCATCTCTATCCTCCTCGTCGTCGTCCTCCTCGTCATCCTCATCCTCGTCCTCATCCGCATCCTCACCTGCATCCTCCTCATCCTCCTCGTCCTCCTCTCTATCTGTGTCCTCCTCCTCCTCCTCCTCGGCACTGGGCTGATTGCCTGTAGGTGGATCAGGATCTCCTACCTCCTCATGACCCTCTCCCTCCTCTGGCTCCTCTGACCTGGATCCCTGGTCCTCGTCTCGGTCTCCATGTCTCCATGGGCCTAGATAGCCTGTCGGATGATCTGGTGGAAAGATAGGACCTGGATATGATCTCATAAACCATGAGACATACCTGTGCTATGCTCTAGGCTGTGCAGAGTAATCAGTGACTACATTTGGATCAGATCCCTCTATATCTATGGTCTCGATGTCATCTATCATTGGTCTCGCTACTGCTCTAGGTTTGGGAAGGACCCGTGAGTGTCGAGTATAGATGGGCACATCGGCTGGAACACACTACTCTAGCCCAAACTGCCTCCGTACTCGGTCGAAGTAGAAAGGGACTATGATGTGTGAATATCATCCCCGCAGTAGGCGGTTCCTCTGTAGGCATGCTAACTGTCTCTCCATCCCATCCCATCTGTGCATCCGCAGGTAGCGTCTCCACACTATCACCTCGGCTGTCAGTCTATCAAAAATCACTCTCCAATATAACAAATCTCCAAATCTCCACTCGCTGGTAAGTGGATAAGCAAGCACCCTAGGTCACTCGCTTGCTGTACTCAGCGAAAAGCCGACGGGCCTAGTGCATGTGAAGTGCTCTAAAATCCACACCTGCAGAAGTGTGCATGTCATCAAGCTGAAACCTTGTCCGAATACATACTCCTCAAGGTCATGATAGAGATGTGCAAGCATACTCTGACCCCAAGCATACACTCTCCTGTGTCTCTCCATCGCTCTGATACACCATGTGAGACCCCCGTGCATGTGCGTACCTCACCCATTAGGGCAGACAGCTAGTGCTATGATGGCGATCATAAGGCGTCTCAGAAGGGGTACCTCCCCTATAGGATGTAAGAGCCAGCTGACCATGATGCGACCTCTCGTCTCACTCTGCATGACTCTCCCTATGCAATACACCTACTCTCTCTGATGATCCTCCGCTGACCGATCGGTCGCGTATGTAACAGTCGCTCCTCTGATAGGAAGACGAAGTATACGGTACACATCCTCGAGTGTAACCGTCAGCTCCCCTACCGAAAGATGAAATGTGCATGTGTCAGGATCCCATCGCTCCATCAATGCCATCAGCATCGCAGGATGGAACCGAATGGCTAGCATGAGGATCACATACCACAATCCCACAATCGACAATGTGTCTCTCTCTGCCTGAGTCAGCCGCGGAATCTGATCTCGCAAACTGCGAAGAATATGTCCCGCTGTATGCTCTCTCATGTACGGGAGACCCTGCAACACAAAAACATAACCGTAATCAGTACTCGATCATCAAAATCGCTCATGCAAACTGCCGAACATCGTATGCCAACCCTGATACCCCTCGCCAAGCCCTGATTGGGACCATGACGCCATGTCAGGGACCATGGCGCCCTGATTGGGACCATGGCACCCTGCAGGGACCATGGCGCCCTGAAGGGACCATGGCGCCCCTGTCAGGGACCATGGCACCCTAGGGGGACCAGGGTGCCCCACAGGGACCATGGCGCCCTGGGTGGGCCCCGGGTCAGCCTTCAAGGCCCGCATACGATCACAAAAAAAGTCAAAATGCAAAAAAAAATCAAAAGTCAAACATTCAGTCAACTCACCTCGTCCAGTGGCTCGTCGTCGATCATGGCCTGGCGTAGGATCTCGATCCTCGTGGGACACTCCGGTCATCGTGAAGGCATGATGATGGCTACGTGGGCTCCACTACAATGAACAGTATTCTGAAATCAACAAAGTGACAAATGCAAGTGTCACTTTCAAGGTATATACTTTCATTTCTTCATCTTTACTCTTGAAACCCTAAAATTCCTCTATCATTCATTTTATCATAACTTGAGTTTGGGAGATGCGATTTTCGAGCCGTTTGTTGCGTTGGAATCATATTTTCATTCCCTTACTCTCGGGATGATCCAAAAAGTGCTCTGATGAAGCCTATTTAGTGAATGTCCCTCATCAATCCTCTCTTACACAATTTGTCGCAAGTAAACATGCTACCCTATTTCACCTCCCTAATAAGCAAGTCGAAACAGGGGGGGGCATATAGCTACTCATAGATTTCATCACCTTCCTTAGTAAGCATTAGGTGATTTTGTGATCTAACGTGTGTTTTGTAGGGTGCGGTTCCTAACTGTGTACTACAGATACCGCTGGGGGCTTCGTCCGACAACTTATGGATATATCATTTTTTGAAATAATGTTTACTTTTCTGTACTTTAGCTTGCATATGCACGTAGTACTCATATGACCGCTAAAGTGGGGGCTAAATGTAGCGTCGTAAATTCTACGCACTTGCTAGGGTGGTACAATTTCACACCTAGTTTAGCACCTGCCTTAGTGCATTTTACATTTTGCATTGCATTGCTCCTTTAGCATTTAATTAATCAAATTAATTAGGTCTAAGGTCTTATTTCATCATCCTCTACATCATAAAGTTGGGCCCTTTCGTCAAAGCGTGCCCTTTTCATTTTATTCCTCCAATACATCATTCAATCAAAAACCCTAATTAAGTCCTATTTTGAACTTGGGGGCTTGGTTTCGGGGTCAAAACATCTCGAAATCACCTATAACTTCGGGATTCTCTCTAAAATCATCATATCCGACAGCCCTAAAAATTTGGTGAAAAGTTGTCAGGACCGTGGCGCCCGGAGTGCACATGGTCCCGGACATTTTTCTCGAAATTTTAGGAGCACGATCCAATCATAAAATAAAGATTAACCCCAAGAAATTGGTGGGAAATTCAATCTTTAGGTCAGCCAAAAGACGAAATTACGACCTAGGGTTTCATACATAAGAGCTCTCTTTCTTCATTTGAAGGGATCCAATTTTTGTTTTCAGGAACCTCATATGCAACGAAAGAGCAGATCTTTGAAGACTTCAACAACATTCAACATCCTTCTATCAAGCACTTATCAATTTCATTCATCCATTTAGGGCTTGGAAGACATTGAAGAACAATAGGAGATTACCGACTGAAGATTGGCTTGTACTCCTCCCTTGAGGGTTGGGTATGATTTCATGTTGTTTTCATGTCTTTACATAAGCTTCAATACATCATTTATTCATGCTTTAGATCACATTGCATCTTGATTTAGAGCATTTACATTGTCATTTACAAGCAATTAGGGTTTACTTTCTAGGTTGCTCTAGTTTGCTTTCTTGCATTTTAGGACCTTGCACACACACTAGGTCTGCACACACAATACATTTTACAAAACAACTTGGCTATTCGTGGAGGTGGAAATCACCGAAGTGGGGGTTTGACTAAGGAAAAACCCTATATAGCCGCCCATACACCCTTTTTTAGATATCATTGCAGGTTTCAGGATTTGGACGACGCCGCAGGATACAGATTCGGAGAGAACAGGTTGAGACAGCACTCTGCATCAAATTGCAGAGCAGAAGACTGGGACAGGGACGCTGGGCGCCCTGGTCCTGCCAGGACAGGGGTGCTAGGTGCCCTGGTCCCTGGGACAGAGGCACTGGGCGCCCTGGTCCTCCGGACAAACAGCTTTTCTGAGAGTTTCCGACAGTGTTTCAGAGTGCAGAACAACAGTTTCCAGTGCAGTTTTCAGGACAGTGGCGCCCGCGCCCCCGTCCTGAACATTTTCAGTCCGATTTTGACTCTGGGTACACATCTGCATTCTTATTTCATCCTTGTATTTACAGTTGTTCATTATTTAATCTCAATTCTGCAATCTTGTTATTAGTTCATACTTGCATTTTGGGATTAGGGTTTGAACTTGCATCATTTTAACTTTCAATTTCAACAAGGGAATAGAAATCCTAATAGATATCCCATGGCTCTCTCTTTCACAAAAAGAAGTAGCCAATTGTGCGATATCTCTAGGCTCTTTCGTATTCTGTAATGTGTGTCAAAAGGTAGGATTAGGGCATGTTAACCTAGTCTTGCTTTTTCCCCCACACACCTATGTGGCTAGCTATGTGAGTTATTCTAACTGCAAAAGCATCTTGGATAGAGCGTCGCTGCCAGCAAGCGTTTAGAGATCCAATGAGGTTATGCATTGTAATCTCTCAAATATTGCTCCATTTCCAGCAAGCGTCCATAGCCCTGATGGAGTTATTTGCATGTTCCCATAGTCAAGCTTTTATTGTCACACTTGTATGCATGATATTTCAGTAATATATCATTGTTTATTTTGCCTTGAGATGAATATTGGCATAGTATTTTTCTTTTCTTTTCTTCATTTTCTTGTCTTGACTTGTAAGTAATGAAACCTACATGGGTATGACAATTATGACGGCGCTGAAAAAGAATTTTGGATTTTTCACTAGCCACATGATCAACTAGGTATTTGTAATGACTTAGAGCTATTGATTAATGTGTGTGAGATATAGCAATTGATAAATTTTGGGTAACAAGGTTCAATAGTGAAACTTCTACACAACCATGGATAAAGCTTAATGACAAGGTGACATTAAGGATGAATGACTAAAGGCCTCTAAGGACTTTATGAACAAATATCTTGGAAATGAGACCACCTTCTTTCCTTTCAGTGCAGACAAGTGAATAACTCAGACAATCATCTTTTGTTATTGATGCAATGAATGTGATTCCTTTATGAAGGAAACTATATGATATGCAATGCTTTCAAAATGATATGCAAGTACAGAAAGTAAACTCTAATTAAAACCCAACCCTTTAGATGTAATATCTTTTAAGGTGCATGTTTTTAATTGGATCGAGGAGTGGATCTCCCTCCATCATCTGCAAATGATAAGCATCGTTTTCAACTACTTAAATGGTTATAACAAAAGGACCTAACCTATTAGGCTTGAACTTTCCTGGTTTTTTGTGTTCAACGAGATTCTTCTGATTTTTCGTTAAGAACTATATCTCCTACCTCAAAGCAATGTGGGTTTACTCTTTTGTTGTAGCTTCTTCTCACTCTATTTTGATATCCTTGTAAGTGATTTAGTGCGCTTTGTCATTTTTCATCTAGGAATTCTAGTTCTTGCAAATGTGCTACTTTGTAGTCTTCTTCTGATATAATGTGTTTTAAAGAGACTCTTAATTATGGCAATTCTACCTTGATATGCAAAATATCTTTTGAACCATAAACCAAAGAGTAAGGTGTTGCACCACTGGTTGTGCGGACACTAGTTCGAGAAGCCTAGAGAGTTGTATTTAGTTGAAGATGCCAATCTTGTCTAGTGTCGTTGACAATTTTCTTTATAATTTTCAAAATAGTCTTATTGGTTTCCTCTGCTTGACCATTGCTCTGGGGATAGTAGGGTGTCGCAAAATGTTGCTGAATTTGAAATTATTCACAAAGTTCACTCACTTCTTGATTTTTGAAGGGTCTTTCGTTGTAAGTTACAATGCACATGGGAACTCCATATCTACAAATGATGTAATTCAAAATGAACTTAGCTATTTGCTTCCCTATTGTGAAGGTCATTGGGATTGCCTCAACCCATTTTGTAAAGTACTCAATAGCTGTGAGTATAAATTTATGTTCGTTGGAGGAGGTAGAGTGTATTTTCCCCACAAGATCTAGTCCCCACTATGAAAATGGCCATGGTGATGTTATTGGCTGAAGATCTTGAGAAGGTGCATGAATCAGGTTTCCATGAATTTGGCATTGCTTGCATCTTTGGACATACTTGTAAACATCCTTTTTCATTGTAGGCCAATAATAACTTGTATACAATAGTGTTTTTGCTAGAGTAGGTCCAGAAGAATGTGTCCCGCACATGTCATCGTGGACTTCTTTTAGGGTGATTTGTGCTTCCTCAACATTGAGGCATCTATTGGTCCTCACAACTGGAATGGAAACTAGGTAATAAAACATAATTTAGAGATTGAATATCCTTGAATAGCTAGCTTTCATGTAGAAGAGGCTCATTTACTTATCAACCAGGGACATAAACTAGAAATAGGCCAGCACTGTATGAATCAACACAATCTTCATGCATTCCCTTTAGAAAGATCAACTTCATGGACTCTTCACTCAAAGTGCTATGCTTGGATTTTCTGACACTAAACAAAAACCTCTCCAAATAATCTTCCAGGATTTCATCTTCTTTTTGTGTCATCCTGAAGATATCATCACTATGTTGGTCCATTCCCCTGCAATAGTCTTTATACGTATCCAAGAAGTTTGTCTTCATCTCCTCCCAAGTAGTGATTGCATCTCTTCCTAGACTCATAAACCATCTCAGGGCAGCTTCTTTCAGAGTAGTAGGGAATAACTTAATTTTATGGGCATCAATGGTATAATCATAACTTCTACAAAGGATGTCAAATTCAAACAAAAAGGTATTTGAATCTTCTATTACCAAGCCATGAAATTTTGGAAGAGAAGAAGCTGGTACATTCTTCAAATTTGCATTATCATGTAGGTCAGGAATGGGAAACTCAAAGGTTCGGTTTACAGGAAGAGGTAGAGGATTTGCTACCATTGGTCCCTGATAAAGGACTAAAGGTAAAACATTTTTCTCAGGGGGTTCGTTTAGGAAGTCTAGGTCTCCTTCTAATAAATTAAAAACACCTATATTTCACACAAAGGCTTCTACAAAAGGGTTTACTCTAGGTGCTTGATATGATCTTATATGTTGAGTGGGATGTGAGGGAAGAAATCTTCCTAAAGTATCTCTTCTCCTCCTATGCATGCAGATTAATTCAAAGAGATAACTAAAAACTTAAATTTAATGGTTACAACAAGTTCTCAATTTGGCACCATCCCTGACAAAGGTGCCAAAAATGTCGGTCCTCACAACTGGAATGACAACTAGGTAATAAAACACAATTCAGAGATTGGATATCCTTGAATAGCTAGCTTTCCTGAAGAAAAGGCTCATTTACTTATCAACCAGGGACATAAGCTTGAAATAGGCCAGCACTGTATGTCCACCGAGTTCATATTGCAACCATTCTATGTTACAATAGAAAAGGAAATTATTTGAAGGAAACATACAAAATCTTAATGAAGTAATAATTAATCTGAATTCACAATTGGAAATCAATCAAACAAATACTACTAAATGATAAAGTTCTAGCAAGCAAACAGGAACTACTCTGCAGTTGGGGTTGCAGGAATAGACACGGGAATTGTTTCCAGTGGCTGCATGAATAGACAATTTCCGAAACAACTACTACTGTAAATGGAAACTAACTAGAAAATATGAAGGATTACTCACCAAGTGGGCCCCTTGAGTCAGCATATCCAAAACTTTCAGATTACAATTGTTGAGCTTTCAAATCACATTGATCTCTTTATTGCATTTTGACTATAAAAATACATAAAATATCAAAAGACTGAGTATTACAAATATTATGGTCATTCTTCTCTATCCCGAGAGGAGAGAAAGACCTCTTTATTTAAATGGAAACTTATAACAGATTCTTAACTGATCAACCATATTCCTACAGAATAGGTGAACAATATTTATTTAAACAAAAGAAGAAGAAGTCAGTGCAGAAAAACTAAATAACATTTGTCCTGTAGCTGAGAAAATATAGCATGAATAGCTTCCTAGATCTAAGCTCCACTAAGAACAATTATAAATGTTTTATAAATCATTTTGCTGAAGAACTGGTCAAGTGGCTTTGATCTCCCTTATTACTGCTTTCCTTTGACTAGGTCTGCATTGCGGCTATATACTTGGTACTTCTTTAAACCGCCACTTATTCTTTCCTTTTCCTTTGTCAACCCTGCATCATGATGTTAATGGTCAAAACAAACATGTGTATATATTGATGCTAACATGATATAATTTAACCATACTTAAGATTGATTTATGATATTTTCATAGATAAATTAATTAAAAACCAATATATGACAACCTTAAGTATAAGTCAAATCAGTTTCAAAAACACTTAAAAGGTATCAACTAAGAAGGTATCCTGATCCAAATATCATCTAACCCAAGACCTAGGAAGGAGTATTATAACAAAAATATATCAAAATAGAGCCATTATTTAGGCTCATCATCTCCCCCTAACCTAACTTTTTGCTGATCCTCCAACAATAGGAAAATTACGAATTCAGGCATTAATTCTGAAATTGCCAAGAGTAACCTGCCCACAACCACCTGCAGACAAACTCCAATAGAATCCTTTCATTTTTTCCAATCTCGTCTACCTGGTACATTCTGTTGTTTCACTATATGGTGGATAATTATCCCTACATGTCATTTGTGGCCATAAGAGGATTGGAGGCTGAAAACTAAGAGGCAACCAATGTCTCCCCTTTGTTCTTCCCAAGTGCATATATTTGGGTGCCCTCTTTAGTGTTGCATGGTAGTTTTGAACAAAGTGTGGTTCAGATTGCCTTAGGTCAATTGGCAGGCTATTCCATCATTGGATCAAATGTCTTGTTGCTACTTGTCCTTCCCTTTGAGCCATTTGTTCATATTCTCTATACACCTCCTCTCTTAAGGGTAGAATATCTTTTGCAAAATCTGGTTCATATGCAATCTTTTGCTAGTCAAAATAGAGTGTTCTAGGCTCTCTTGATTTAGCCCTTAATGGCAGTGAAAGGTCAAGCTCTTCCTTTCTATGCATCCAAAACTGCTCTCCTCTTGTTATTTCATTCTGCATCCATGACATGAGAGCTCTCAATTGGATATCCCCAATATAGAGGAGAGGGTTCCAATCGACATCATCTGGTACAAGATAGTTATTTAAATAAAATTCACAAAGTAGGTTCTTAATGGTCATAGAAGATGTCTGATAAACATTGTAGAATTCCTCAGGTGTCTATAATGAGGGACTTAGATCCCTGACAATTCTCATCATCTGGAAACTGATATGCTTATCTTTTAAATACAAAGGGTAAACACGAGGAGGTGCTCAACATTTCATTAGCTATGGTACCATAGTGGCTACCGTTTCCACCCTACTTTTAAGCTGAGAAATTTCCTCATCCTTTTGTTCAATAATTTTCTTCTGTCAGTCAATTATCATCTTCATTTTTACCTTTTTCAATTCCCACTCCTGATAAAGGGAAAGTGCTACTGCATGATTGGTAAGGGAAGTAGGTGGTTTATGAATAGGTTCCCTAGGTTTCATCTTTTCAACTTCTCTCCCTGCTTCAATAACATGTTCTGCAGCGGATGCTAAGCTATCCAGCCTTTCAAAACCTACTTCTCCCTACGACTGCTCAATGTTCTATAGTTCTTCCTCTTTATGTGGCTACGGTTCTTGTTCTTCATGTAGTTGTGGTTCTTGTTCCCTTTAGAGTTCCATTGGTGGAGAAGGAGGAGCATCCTTGGGAGGTGGATTGTGTGGCTCTTGTTCTGGAGAATCAACCAGAATGGTAATATTTGGCTCCACTAATTGATCTTGATTTTTAAAATTTTTCTGGAGCCTACCATTGCTTCTCTGAGATTTCCCTTTAGTAGTTGCAGGACTACTTCCTTTAGCTAACTCCTCAACCACTTTAGTGGTTATAGGAGAAACTTATTTTGTAACTTTCCTTCTCTTGGCCACAAGAGAGGGTAAATTCTCACTTTTGATTTTCTCTTCCTTCTTTTCAATGCCAACCTTCTTTTCTTTTCCTTTTTCCTTTCGTAAGACAACCCTAGTTTTTATTGGGCTTTGAGAAGGAACCCCTATTGTAGATTTTTCTTGTAAGGGTTCCTCTGTTGTGGGAACATTTTGTTCTAATGATATTCTAGAGGATGAGTGTTCATTAGGGGAACCAGGTTTTTCAATATTTTCCAGCTCTTGAGATGGAAGTGGTTCCTTAGAACCTACATTTTCTACCCCAAACCTTTTGATTTCAACAAATTCATACCAAGACATTGGAGAGACGTCTCTTAAAGATCTTTCAATCAATAGCTTAATTAGGCAATGATGAGAAACAAAGTGAGGCCTACCTTTCTAGGTTTTAGCTGTTCTTATAGAAAGAAGGTTGTACAATATGTTTGGAACATTCATCCTTCTCCTGTGGCATAGATGACTCAGAAGCTTGAAATGATGGGAATGCAGACACAAGAGCCTTCCTTCATAGGTTAAATACTTCAAAACATATAATGTTGCAGCTCTCCATTCAGGCGAAAGAGATTCTTGCCTAGTTCCCTATCTATCTATTACTAATGGTGGGTCTCCTTGCCTATAAACTTTTCTCTTGTACTGCATGCATCCTTAGATTCTAGGTACTTTTCTCTGTCTACTGGTAACCTAGTTACTTCTGCAATCCGTTCCTTTGTCACCACAACTCTCAAACCTTTTACCTAGGCTTCTCCATCTAAAAGTGTGTGGGTAAATTCCCTTGTAATTTCTTCATTAAACTCAGTTAGCTTCAGAAAATAATCCAACCACCCACTATTGTAGAATATTGGCTCACAATCTTGGTCCTGAAGAAGGACTTCACAAACTATCAGCTCATGACTAATAGGTGGACCATCCATTGCAGCTATGACACTTTCTATACTGTAATGGTGTAAATTCATCCAATTTCTGCAATTGAAATATGCTCTTACTTGGCCGGAACCCAGCTGCAATACTAAAATAACTCTAGGCAGACAAAAGGATAGAGTACAAAATATCATCTCAAACTAAAACTAATTTGAAAAATTAAAACGCAATCCGGGATGACATATGAATTTCTTGCTAGAGTAATTATTAACGTACTTTCCAGCGTACTTCCCCCCAACCTAAGGTTTAACAGGTGTCCACACATGCAAAGGAGGATGGAAAGGGACACTATCCAAAATATCATAATGATAGCTGATATGGTTTAATTATATAAATGTAACAAAAATAAATACACATGAGCATACCTAACATCATGCGATAATATCTGCAGTCGAGGACATTGAGCCGCCATGCATGGAAAATGAGGTGGAAATGGGTGAGGAGAGTGGAAAGATATGAGAGAATATAGAATGGATATTTATTGCAGAGAAATGTACTTCCATTGGAAATGGAAGTATTTATTATGAGCATGCAGCAAAGATCTAGGATGGAGAGGTAACGAAAAAGCTGTCACTAGTTGCTGCAAGAATCTCAGCATCTTCGGTCGTGGAAAAATGTTGTAGAAATTCTTCCTTGCTGAGAGGCTTATGATACAAGCGCAGACGATGATGATTGACTAATAGTTTAAATTTGATAGGATCAATTATGGATAATTAGATGACACCATTGGAGAATGTTTCAACTATCTCATTAGTTCCTAACCATCATGTCTATAATTTTCCCAAGTTATCTTTATACCTTGAATCATAGAGAAGGGCCCAATCACCTAGCTTGAATGATTTATATTTGATATAGCAATCATGCCACTTCATGCACTGATTTTGAACAGATTCAGTGTGCTGTAGAGTTGATTTATTTATTTCATTTAAGGCATTAAGTTGTAGGAGCCTTTCCTCTTGTGTTGCAGAAAGAGTCATATCCAAGGCAATGGCCATTCTCAAGGTCTTATGCTCAAATTCCACAGGCATCATTTCTTTTTTTACATATACCATCTCAAAAGGTGTAAACTCTGTTGTGGTTTTCCAAGTGATTCTATAAGCCCATACTACTTCAAATAACCTGCTAGACCAATATTTGCAGTTAAGAGCTACTATTTTGGTCAATATTGATTCAAGGTCCCTGTTAGTGAATTCTGCTTGTCCATTAGCTTGAGGATGATAGGGAGTGGATTTTCTATACCTGACATTGTATTCATTAACCAGGGCGGTGATTAAAGTGGAAGTGAATTGTGACCCTTGATCTATAACAATTTCTCTAGGAACCCCATACCTAGTGAAGATCTCTTAATATAAAAATTATGATACCTTATTATCCATAGCATGCTTGAATGCTTTGACCTCTACCCATTTTTTTACATAGTTGGTACAATCTAGAATGTATGAACAAACCATTTGAAGGATGATCAATTGGTCCAACAAAGTCCAAGCCCCATTTGTCAAATGGTGTAACAACCACCCATGGGTGTAAAGGCATTTCATCTAACTGAGTTGGTCTTCCCATTCTCTGACATCTGTCACATTTCCTGGTATATTTGACTGCATCTTTGTGCAAGGTTGACCAATAATACCCTATAGTCAATATCTTGAGAGTTGTTCTTTTGGAAACAAAGTGACCTCCACAAGGCTCATCATGACAGGCGTGAAGTATATCATATGTCTCATATTCTCTAACATAGCATCTGATAACTTGATCTGGTCCTGTAAAAAATAAGCAATCTTCTATCCATGAGAAGTTGAAACTCTTGTCTAGTAGCAATATTTTTTTCTTTTGGTGAGAAATGAGGAGGTATCTTAGTATCTGCTAAGTAGTTAGCTATGTTAGCATACCATGGACTATTCAAATTAATTGAAAACAAATACTCATATGGAAAAGAGTCATCAATGGCTTCAGTATTGTCTAGTGTTTGAATTCTAGACATAAAATGTACCACCACATTTGCTTTACCTAGTTTATCTATGATAGTAATGTCAAATTCCCGCATTAACAACAACCATCTTGCCAACCTACCCGTAATGGAACTTTTGTTCATGAGGTATCGTATGGCTGCATGATTAGTATGTACAAAGATTTGATAACCAGTTATATAGTGCCTGAACTTATTGAGGGCATAGATGACAGCTAACATTTCCTTTTCAGTGACAGTATAATTCAGCTTTGGTCCTTGCAAATTTTTACTGATATAATAAATTGCATTTTCCAAAACTCCTTACTTTTGCTCCAAACTTGCTCCTATTGCAAAATCAGATGCATCTGTGTGAATGTGAAAAGGAAGAGACCAATCCGGTCCTTTAAGCACATGGGCCTGAGTTAAGGCTCTCTTTAGTTTAGAAAATGCCTCTTCACATCTAGTTGTCCATTCAAACTCAACATCTTTAGTTAATAGAGAATACAGTGGGGTATGTGCACAAAGATGGTGGTCAGAAAAGTGGACACCACCCAAAAAAAACATGGAAAAACAAGTAGCACGTACGTGGTTCTAAAATTTGAAATGACGCATACGTGCTTAGGTTTGTTATTCCCGAGCCTAGAGAAAGTAGCGCGTATGCGCTTCTTTTAGGAAAAGTAGCATGTACGCGCTACCTCTAGGAAAATGAGTGTGTATGTGCTACTTATAGGAAAATAAGCACGTATGCGCTAATAATCCCTAAAGAACTGCGTATGCGGTACCTATCAAAAAAAGTTTTTAAAAAAAAAGATGGGTCTTATTTTCCCGTGAAAGGAACGTTTTTATTTTATTTTTCCTTCATTTTCTCTCCTAAACCGCGAACGGGGTGCTAGATTTCTCCCCCAAACACTATGGATCAAGGTTAGTTTTTGTTAATTTTGCCTTTCTTTTCCGTTTGTTCAATTTGTTTTACATTTTGAATTTAATTTCATTAATTTTGATTAGGTTTTTTCATTTTTTGTTTCAAAAAACTGATTCTTCTAATCCACAACAAGAACAACCAAATGCACCTCCTGAAAACCCACAAGATACACCCCCGATTCCTCCTTTTGATCACACACCTGAAACACAAGGGCAATTAATTAATCAGTTAGGACAAAATACGTCTTAAATCAATAGACTGGTTGATAAATTGAAAACATCGGAGCTTGAGCATCATCAATCCCTCGCCACTAGCCTAGAAACATTAGCTAGTGGTGCCATAGCTATTTCCACACAAATTACCAAATGGGAAAACTTTAGGGATATGTGTCATCAATTCTATGCTGATTTGCTATCATACGAGGGAGTCAAAAAAATATATATTAGTAAACAAGAAATATGTGCCCTTTTTGTTGATCCCAAAACTGGTCAATCGTTACCTCTTAATGCAAAGAGGTTTTCCATACATTGGTGTACGAATGTGCAGATGAAGAATCTTTTTTGGTAGAGGTGGTGGATGGTCTTTGATGATCCGCGTTGTAAAAATTATGAGGTACCATTGTATTTTTTGAGAAAAGTATACTGTGAGTTTGTGCTCAATGTGCGACCAAACTATTTTGACATGAGAGAGTTCCATGGTAGAGGTGGTGGCTCTACCAAAGATAGACCTGAATCCCGTAGGCAATTACCTATGGAGAGTCACTTCCCCCTAGTACCCAAATCCAAGGTGTATCAAGTTGTCCCAATAGAGCTGAAAGAGTCGATGGAGCCACAGACTCTTCAGGCAGCCACAACATTGACTAGTGCCATCATCTAGCATGGGACGTCGTTAGCACACCCTATTGTACTGGATGATGAGTGATTAGTTGCTCCAAGTGGCTACAGAGAGCCCATCCAACATGTGTGTGTCAGTTGCTCGGGGATATGCTTGGGGATAGATGATGCGGTTGGTGTAGATGGATCCACATCTCATCCATGCACGATTTGTGGGAGTAGATGTCAAGCCCGCACGACTGAGGATTTCACGCTGACAGATGAGTTGATGGACATGGTGTTTGCCCATCAATGACAGACACAGGTGTGTTGATTTGAATTCATAGCATTTTACTTATCAGTCACTATAAATTTGTAATTACATAAATGAATTTTCATTTATATATCGATTTAAATTGAGACAAATAAAATGCATTTCAGGATGCAACAACAATATCCCATACTCCTCCCCTAGTTACTACAGCTGCAACTTCGATGCATGAGGTATAAATTTTGTAACATGTTAAAATACAATAGTACACTTTGAATAAAAAAAATACAAGATATACTAACTATCTTTAATGCTTGGTGCAATTTTTGGTTTGTAGGTGTTGACAGGGGACCAAATGTCCCAGATTGATGACATCACGCTCTCAACGATCGATTTTGGCCTACAAGGCTATACGGTATCATATTTTGTACAACCCTTTTTATTTATTGCTTTGATGGAATATGCAAGTCATTTCATTTTAAATTTTTAAAATTATGTTTAATAAATTATCTGTACTAATATCTCATGTTAATTTTGTTTTTTTAGGGTACCCCCTCGGTGTCTAGGGCTCGTCTTAAGAAAAAGAATTCCTCAAAGATGCCAAAACATGGGAAGAAGGTAATTGAACACATTTTTAGTTGTACAATTGTTTGAAAATGTTTAAATCAAGTATTAGTTGGAGTTTGTATATTGATTAGTGTTTTTTGTCTATTTTACATGTATAGTGGCCATTGAGCTATGTGGATTTGTTGAATGCACCTGATTCGCTCGTGGATCAAGGGAGGGTGGAGGTATGTATCTCTACTTTATTTTCTTGGTTTCGTGATTATATGCACGCGTGCATGTGAACTTGTGATATATTATAATCTTATAATTTTTTCATACAAGAAATATCAATAGCTATTCCATCAATGGCGAACCCTCCTTCGTGCATTAGAGAAGCATCTCATGATCCGGTACACTTTTGTTTGATATATTATATTAATTATTTTCAACCTACAATACTTATCATTATATTAATTGTATTTAATCTTTGATCATTTTTTGTATAGGTAATAGCGATAGTTTCTCCATCGATGGTGAGCCATCCTTAGTCCATTGGACAAGCATCTCAGGCACGAGTACATCATTGTTCTCTATATTATAGCTTTTAAGTGTTTTTGATATATTTATGTTAGTACATTGTATTAATTGTACATTTAATCTACAATAGACCCCTTCGCGGTACGACCATAACGTGGATCCTTTTAAGTATGTCTTCAAGAAAACTCCTAAGCGTGACAAGGAGAGGAGAGCGAAGACATTAGCTCCTAGATTAGTCGATGAGGTAATCTACATTTTAATTACAAAGGAATAATAGTCAAATGCATAGTTATGTTGTTAATTGTGAACTATTTTCTACAAAATAATTCTAACTTGGCTTTTGAATTGTAGTTTTGCAACCATCTACAAAGTCACCTACTGCATCGAAGAGGCTTGATTTTGATGATCCACCACAAGTTTAGGATCATATAGTGTTAATTTTGGTCATAGAATGACAAATACATGTAGATATATTCTACATTTTTATTGTATATCGATTTGGACATGGCATATGCCACATTTTTTTAATCCTTGTATTGACTTGACAGACATTCCTTTTTTTGATATATATAAATGTTGATATTCGATCCAATAAATGTGTACCGAGTTCATTATTTTGTATTCATTGTATTTTGTGGTTGTCCTTTTATAAATTTAATTGATCATTTGCCTATGTAATCAACAATATGATTATAAACAACAAAAATATATGATATAAAACATTGCAATCGTGGAATATGATTTGAAAAAATTTCTAAAATGTTGAATTAACCCTACAAAACTCATTGTATTCAGTTTATTATTGTGTATTTGTTGTATTTGGTGGCTGCCCTTTTATAAATTTAAATGAATATTTGCATATGTAATCAACAATATGAATATAAACAACAATATGTGTTTGGTGCGAGAGCACCCTTATGCTCGTAAGGGTAAAATTTTGGTTTTTGTGTGCACAAACCGATGTCACAAGTGCATCTGGGTGGATAGTTTTATGCTTGGAATGCTCTTGTCATGCATCCCAAAGCGCTGAAATGTCGAGTCATACCCTACTGGGGCGATCTCTCAAGTGCACTGAGTCCAAAATATTGTCAAATTTTGATGGACTGTTTCTTCCAATCCAAGACACATATGATCAATCTATTTGAACCTATGGGGTCATGTGAGACTCCTCTACAATGGCCTATTGATGATTCAGAGCCATTTTCAATTGGTAGCATTTTTTCGCTTGCTGTAAAAACTGTCAGTTGCATGCAATGCAAAGTTGTAGGATTGGCTAGAATTGATTCGGTTCACCATGTGCACAAACCAACATCACTAGTGCACCTGGGTGGGTGGGTAGGTTTATGCTAGGCATGCCCCTATCATGCATACCAAAGCATCGGAACGTCGAGAGTCACACCCTACCGAGGTGATCTCTCAAGTGCCCGGAGTCCAAAAAATTATCAAAATTTGATAGACTATTTCTTCCAATTTATGACATATATGATTGATCTATTTGAACCCATGGGGTTGTGTGAGGCTCCTATACAATGGACTATCTTAGTTTTTGACGACTCAGAGCCATTTTCAATTGGTAACATTTTTTTGCCTGCTGCAAAAACTGTCAGTTGCATGCAATGCAAAGTTGCAAGATTGTCTAGAATTGATTCGGTCCACCGTGTGCACAAACCGACATCACAAGCACATCTGAGTGGGCAGGTTTATACTAGGCATGCCTCTTTCATGCATCCCAAAGTGTCAGAATGTCAAGAGTCATACCCTACCAGGGCGATCTCTTAAGTGCATTGAGTCCAAAAAATTGTCAAACTTTGATGGACTGTTTCTTCTAATCTGAGACAAATATGATCGATCTGTTTGAACTTGTGGGGTTGCATGAGGCTCCTCTACAATGTCCTATCTCATTTTTTGATGACTCAGAGCCATTTTCAATTGGTAGCATTTTTTTGCCTACTGCAAAAATCGTCAGTTGCATGCAATATAAAGTTGCAGGATTGGCTAGAATTGATTTGGTTCATCGTGTGCACAAACCAGCATTACGAGCGCATCTAGGTGGGTAGGTTTATGCTATGCATGCTCCTATAATTTATCCCAAAGTTTCAGAACATCAAGAGTCATACCCTACCGATGCGATCTATCAAGTGCCCCGAGTCCAAAAAATTATCAAAATTTGATGGACTGTTTCTTCCAATCCAAGACACATACAATCGATCTATTTGAACCTGTGGGGTTGCATGAGTCTCCTCTACAATGGCCTCTCATTTTTTGATGACTCGGAGCCATTTTCAATTGGTAGCATTTTTTTGCCTGCTGCAAAAACTGTCAGTTGCATGCAATGCAAAGTTGCAGGATTGGCTAGAATTGATTCGGTTCATCGTGTGCACAATCTGACATCATGAACACGTTCAGGTGGGCAATTTTATGCTAGGCATGTCCCTATTGTGCATCCCAAAGTGTTGGAACGTCAAGAGTCATACCCTACCAACGCAATGTACAAGTTGCTTGACAACATTTTTAATAGTTGTTTTACAATAATGACATTTTTTGCTCAAATTGTATCTAGTCTCAATCTATGACCCCTATGACCCAATAATGACTCAAATAATTCTCCATGATTATACAAGAATCAATAATGCTCATGATTGACCTTATCACATCACATATACTCAAAACATAGTCACAAAACATTGACACTAAAAATAGTCACAAAACATTGTCACATATTATTCAAAAATTTGCCTCTAAATATGGTCAAATCAGCTCTTGGCTATTTGATTATACAAAAAAATGTCTTACAAATCATCTCATGGGATTTATACAAAATTTGGCATTACAATATATGTGATTCAGCTCATTGCCATTTTGATATACAAAATTTGGCATGTACATATCTACAAATCAGCTCATTGTCATTTAAATATACAAAATTATGCCCCTAAACATGTAAAAATCAGCTCATGGGCATTTATATATACAAAAAATGAATATAGAAAAATTCATTGATGATATATACAAAATTCTCAAAATCATTCTACTCTGAACCATAGAATCAATCAAGTGAGCCTTCAGGATTGGCTCTAACCCGTATTGTGTCAAATATTGCCTTCTGGTCAGATTCGCGAACTTTCCATAAAATATTGTTATGAGGTTTACCACGATACTTCATCAAATGAATACTATCATACTCTTTTACAACCTTTATATCCTCCTCTGTGCTATCAACTGCATGCATGAATGCTATGTGTACAAAAATAGAAACTTGTGTAGAGTGATAATACATAGATTGCACTTCATTTTGAGGTTGTAGCGTATAATTTTCAGCGAAATCAATGATAGAGACAATGGTGCCAAGAGGAAATGTGTCCTTACATAACTTGAATTGCTCATCTAACCATCGAGCTCTATGTGTATGTATTATGTTCCCATAAACTAGTTTCTCTTGAACCATTTTCATAAATTCAGTTACACATATATCATTTTTCACTAGCTCACATCTCTTCAAATATTTTTCATCTTTAACTCCATATGTGACTGTCTTGTATTTTCTGAAAGAAACTAGTTTTGTACCAATTTCATATGTGCTCTCCAAATGTACGCATCTTGGTAAACATTTCAAACCACCACATATAGCACAAGAAACTTCCAAACAAGGCATATTATAATAAATACATCCATCATTTCTATTACATAGCACACTTGAAATAAATTATCTTACCGACTTAGGAGGTGCTTGTATATTGCATTCCTGCAAAACATCGTTAGTGTGAAAAGTAGAACAAATATGAAAAAAATATCATAGTGCATGGATAATTAAATATGTATCCTACAACAACACATGGTGTGTACATGATTAATCTTAATATAAAAAGGTTTTGCCATTTCAAAAAATCTTTGAGAAATTCTTATTTGAGGAAAAGTTTGAAGGAATCTCTCATAAATTTTAGTTTGAGTCATATCCAAATAGTGTTTTTCATGTGGCTCATGATTTGTAGACCCAATTCGCCTTCTAACAACATCTCTTTGGTTGGGCAAAACTCTTGTGTTGTCATGCCAAAAAATTTCAATTAATGTTCTTAGTGCATCAACAACAACCTTGTCTTTGCGTGGTAGTCTACCCAAGAATTCCCAAAGAGAATTATTGTTAGGTTCCTCTATTTTTTCCCACCTCTTTAATGTTGATCTACTAACATTTAATGACTTACTTGTTTTGCTTATCAAATGATCTATTTTTATTTTCCTGCTCATTATGGTCGATGTAATGACACGTTGAGTAGTATTAGAATCTTTAGTACGTGATTTTGAACCAATAGCTTGATATGCATCAAATAGATTTATCACAATAGTTCTTTCACTATTACTTTCAAATGATCTTAGGCCTAGAATTTTCATTGTCTCTCTAAAATTCAAATTTTTAATCATTTGAATAATTAATTGACATCTTGCGGTTTGATTTAAGTTTTCAAAATAGTTTTGCCATATTCTTTTAAACATTCTCCTACAAGTCCATTCATTCTTTTTATTGGGAATTGGCTTCAATATATTCTCATCAATGTCAATTAGATACTTTGGTTTCCTACAAATGATTCTAGGAGGTGTTAACATTGGTGCATTATGTACATTCAGTTCATCAAATAGAGAAGGTGTATGTTCATCATTTAATTGATTATTCAATGCGGTGTCTTCTTCAATTGCATTAGGTTAATATGGTAAATCAAATGTCTCTTCTTCAATTGAATTAGGTGCATTATGTTCATTTGGTAAATCAAATTGAGATGTTGAGGATGACATACCTTCTTCTCCCATTGTTCTTATGTAACGTAATTTCTTCATACGTTGCCTTTGTCTTTACTTTTTAGCCTCTCATTGTTCCATCATTTCTCACTTGTTCTTTCTCATGGTTGATATTGGTTTTTTCTAAATAGAATCATATTACATATATATGTAAACAAAAGCTCATAAACAAAAGTTTAAAAAAAAACAAATAACCATAAATATGCATCTTATCACTATTTTTTGGAATCAAACAATTAAACAATCACAATACTATTGACAAAACTAATAAGAACAACAATTCAATCATTTAAATTCATGCAAAAAAAAAAATTCACTTACTTCTATGTATAAAACAGTGATAGAAGTGTAGACACAGTTCCAATGGGGCTCCAACAACCTCAAAAACTTCTTTTGAGGTTGTTGAGGCTCTTGGGCAACTAAAACTATGTCTACGTACCGTGTACACGCTACATTAATAACCATGTGTGCATTGTTAGTCCATAAAATGTTGGCAAGCCCAATGATATTTTTTTTCCATTCTGTACTAATAATTAGTGCGTACGTTCTCCTAAGCCTAAAAAATGTTATTTCAAGGTAGAGAATAATGGGATCAGTACCCCATACATGCTTACAAGTAATAAGTACCACGTACGTGCTCCTACACCTTAAAAAAGTTATGGCAGGGCAGTGAACTAATAGGTTCACTACCCCTTAAGTGATATTGGTAGTACAAAAAATGTGAATGAAAAGGGAGGGAGGGAGAGAAAGAGAGAGGGAGAGGGAGGAGAGTAGAGGGGAGGGAGAGAGGAGGGGGGCAAAAGGGAGGGAGGGAAAGAACAAGGAGGGGAGGAGGGAGAGGAAGAGAGAGAGAGAGAAGAAGGGGTATGAAGGAAGGGAGAGGGGGAGAGAGAGAGAGAGAGAGAGAGAGAGAGAGAGAGAGAGAGAGAGAGAGAGAGGGGGGAAGGAGGGAGAGGGAGAGAGGGGGAGAGAGAGAGAGAGAGAAGAAGGGGTATGGAGAGAGAGAGAGAGAGAGAGCGGGGGGAGGAGAGTAGGGGGGAGGGAGAGAGGAGGGGGAGGGAGAGAGGGCGGGTGGAAGGGAGGGAGGGAGAGAATAAGGGGTATGGAGGAAGAGAGAGAGAGAGAGAGAGAGAGAGAGAGAGAGCGGGGGGAGGAGAGTAGGGGGAGGGAGAGAGGAGGGGGAGGGAGAGAGGGCGGGTGGAAGGGAGGGAGGGAGAGAATAAGGGGTATGGAGGAAGAGAGAGAGAGAGAGAGAGAGAGAGAGAGAGAGAGAGAGAGAGAGAGAGAGAGAGGGAAGGAGGGAGAGGGAGAGAGGGGTAGAGAGATGGGGGAGGGAGGGAGAGGTAGAGGGAGGGAGAGAGAGAGAGAGAGAGAGAGAGAGAGAGAGAGAGAGAGAGAGAGAGAGAGAGAGATGGAGAGGTAGAGGGAGGGAGAGAGAGAGAGAGGGAGGGAGAGGTAGAGGGAGGGAGAGAGCGAGAGTGGGAGGGAGAGGGAAGGAGGGAGAGGGAGAGAGGGGTAGAGAGAGATGGGGGAGGGAGGGAGAGGTAGAGGGAGGTAGAGAGAGAGAGAGAGAGAGAGAGAGAAGGTAGAGAGATAGAGGGAGAGGGAGAGAGAGAGGGAGAGGAGAGAGAGAGAGAGAGAGAGAGAGAGAGAGAGAGAGAGAGAGAGAGAGAGAGAAGGAGGGGGGAGGGAGAGGAAGAGAGAGAACACGATATTATCCCTTAGCAAACCATAGGACCTATAACAACACCAAATAGTATCCTAAGGGTTCATAAAACACCATATGACCCTTTATAACACCATATGGTGTTGTTATGAGTTGTATGGTGTCTCGAGGGGTCATATGGCATCCTATGACCCCTTAGGACACCATATAGTGTTGTTTTGGGTCGTATGGTGTCTTAAGGGGTCATATTGTGTCCTAAGGGGTCATAGGACACCATATGACCTCTTAGGAAACAATATGACCTCTAATGACACCTAAGGGGTCATATGGTGGGCTAATAAAATGATATATTATTTAAAGTTATGAATAGAACATCATACAATAGAACATCAGTAGTTTAATTTTGATATAGCTAAGTTAGACCATTGTCAGCATAAGAGAGACTCCAAGTGAACAAACAATGAGGCTTCACTAAAAAGCAAGTGTAAGAGCTTGACCTAACCCTAAGAGTACTACCTTTCTAAAACATATGATGCTATTAAAATTGCAAGGTTATAGGACTGATCTTGATTGTGACTATAGGAATTAAACACTTGATTTCTTTCATGGGTATGTACCCTTCCAAGCCTTTTGACAAGTGATGATCATCATATACTACCACTGTCATGCTTACAAAAAACTTTAATTTATGTAGGTGACAGGCATTGTGTAACAATATGCGAACTCTCGCATACCCACCACTATCATTCTCCAGGACATCATCTATGTTACTCTCCCTCTTTCTCTTTCTACCAGTTGTTTCCTTCTAAAAAACATATTGCAGGTACTCTGACTCATCATGTTGCTTTGTTGACACTATTTTCCACATCTTCTCTACTTATTAAAAGCACATTCGAGAAGAATATTGCTGCAAGTTTCCTTGTTTGTCATGGTAATGCACCCGTGGTTCAATTTCAGACCCTATTCCTCCTATTCAATATACACACAAATCCATCAGTCAATTTTCTTATGAGAGAATACATGATAAAAATCAAAGAGGAAGTTGCAGACAAGAAATAAATTCACTTACTTCTATAGAAGTGCAGGCACAATTGTAGTGGTGTATGGAGGGAGGGAGGGCGAGAAGAAGAGAGAGATGGATGGGGTATGAAGGAAGGGAGAAGGGAAGAGAGGGAGAGAGAGATGGATGGGGTACGGAGGAAGGGAGAAGGGGAGAGAGGGAGAGAGAGAGAGGGAGAGAGAGAGAGAGGGAGAGGGAGAGGGAGAGAGGGAGAGAAGAAGGAGGGGGGAGGGAGAGGAAGAGAGAGAGAGACAATAACACAATATGACCCTTAGAACACAATATGACCCCTAACAACATTTGAGGGGTCATATGACACTATATTATCTGTTATCACACAATATGACCTATAACGACACCAAATAGTGTCCTGAGGGGTCATAAAACACCATATGACCCTTTAGAACACCATATGGTGTTGTTATGGGTCGTATGGTGTCACGAGGGGTCATATGGGATCCTATGACCCCTTAGGACACCATATGGTATTTTTATGGGTCATATGGTGTCTTAAGGGGTCATATGGTGTCCTAAGGGGTCACAAGACACCATATGACCTCTTAGGAAACAATATGACCTCTAATGACACCTAAGGGGTCATATGGTGGGCTAATAAAATGATATACTATTTAAAGTTATGAATAAAACATCATACAATTGAACACGAGTAGTTTAGTTTTGATATAGCTAAGTTAGACCATTGTCAGCATAAGAGAGACTACAAGTGAACAAACAATGAGGCTTCGCTAAAAAGCAAGTGTAAGAGCTTGACCTAACCCTATGAGTACTGCCTAAGTTCTAAAACATATGATGCTATTAAATTTGCAAGGTTATGGGACTGCTATCGATTGTGACTATAGGAATTACACACTTGATTTCTTCCATGGGTATGTACCCTTCCAAGCCTTTTGACAAGTGATGATCATCATATACTACCACTGCCATGCTTACAACAAAGTTTAATTTGTTTAGGTGATAGGAGTTGTGTAACAACATGGGAACTCTCGCATACCCACCACTACCATTCTCCAGGACATCATCTGTGTTACTCTCCCTCTTTCTCTTCCTACCAATTGTTCCTTCTGAAAAACATATTGCGGGTACTCTGAATCATCATTTTGCTTTGTTGACACTATTTTCCACATCTACTTTGCTCATTAAAAACACATTCAAGAAGAATATTGGTTCAGGTTTCCTTATTTGTCACGGTAATGCACCCGTGGTTCAGTTTCAGACCCTATTCCTCCTATTCAATATACACACACAAATCCATCAGTCAATTTTCTTATGAGATAATACATGATAAAAATCAAAGAGGAAGTTGCAGACAAGAAATGAATTCATTTACTTCTATAGAAGTGCAGACACAGTTGCAGTGGGGTATGGAGGGAGGGAGGGAGAGAAGATGAGAGAGAGGGATGGGGTATGGAGGAAGGGATAAGGGGAGAGAGGGAGAGAGAGAGGGATGGTGTATGGAGGAAGTGAGAAGGGGAGAGAGGGAGAGAGAGAGAGAGAGGGATGGGGTATGGAGAGAGAGAGAGAGAGACCTTGTATGTGCTTGAGAGTAGGAGAAAATACACTTATATGTGTATATATATACTTAATATATTATATATTATTATATACATATATATAAATATTATATATTATATGTATATACACATATTATATATGCAATATCATATTATACACACACCCAAAATTAAAACAAACTTAGCGCGTACGCACTATTTATAGTAAACATAGCACGTACGCATTGTTTATAGTAAAAATAAGCATATACGCTTCTTACACCATAAGTACCCCGTACACGCTTTTTATACCATAAGTACCCCATACGCGTTTTTGACTGAATTTTTGACGTGTTTTATTTTATCGACTTCGTCATCATCAAGTTTACACTTCATCAAGTGGGTATTTCCATAATTGCCACCATATTTTCACCCATCTTTTGAGATTTCTAACCATATAATTTTTTAAAAATTTGAACAACAATAACCTATTATTATTGAATTTCTTTTACCAGTGTCTACATAGTTCTCATAGAGATAGGTGCACCATTTTTTTAATAACTTTTGATACACTTATCCAAATTTTAAAAACTTTATATATTATTGTAGTGCACTTGATTATTTACAATATTAAAAAAATAAAATTATATTTTCAATTTTTTTAGTGCAACTTATGCTTTGCGCACGAACAGGTACCTAATTTTTCAGGATGTGCTCGATTGGAAAAATTATTAAAAAAAATACTCAACAAAAAATTACAAAAATATACACATCTTCTTGTTGGAATTTTGGCACCATGTTTTCATTGATGTCAACTAACATGATGGATAATCACATAAGGGTGAGCATAAAGAATGAGTTGTCACAAACCTCTAAAGTAAAGATGCGCTATCGGTTTAGTATGCTTTACCGGTTCACGTGAGAAGAAACCTCAATCAGGAAAGGGGTGTACCGGTATGTGTCTTCCGGACCATCTGTGTGTTGGTAGGCCATGTCTTGATCTTTATGATGCCATGTGGAGTACAGGTGGCAAACATGTTGTGGTTGTTGAAGCCTCATCGACAAGGTCAATGAAACATATAATCACCATTAATGAAGGTGCCACAAATCATGGGATTGTATCTAACCGATTGCAACTCGAGAAAGAAGGATTGACAGAGGAAGATTAGGGAGTAGCTAGTGCCTAGATCAATACAAAGGAAATCTGATTTAGGAAATCCTCGAAAAGGAAACAACTGAAGTGTCTTTATGTGTTGATGGATTTCAAGGCAGGAGATCTTGTTCAAGATTGCTATTTTCAGCAGATATGCATTGGATAATAAAAACCATGTATAGATGCATCTTTGAAGGATAGGTGATGGATCCAAGACAGGTTGGACTGGATAAAATTGAAGATCTTGTTGGAAAGAGGAAACCCTAATCACTTCAAAATTTGAATTGCGTTATGGCGGGAAATCACTAAATAAGAAATAAGATCTCATGACAGAAGTAGATGATGATGTGAAGAAGGAGAAAAAAAATAGGATAGAGTAAGCAAGGAGAAGGATTACAAGCCATAGAAAGAGCTCTAAGAAAGTGGCAGTGTGCGTGACCTAGCATATCGGTGAGAGGATTCTACCCATAGAACTATAATTGTGTAGTTGTGCCTAACTGGCAAGGAGTGGAAGCATCCAAGTGTGAAACAATGTGTTGAGAGATTGTGTGAGAAAGGGAGAGAAAGGTGACAAAGGATGAGAATCAGTGACAAAAATATCACAACTGACAGTGTGAGATTCTGTGGAGAAGAGAAAATTGTCAACCAGCAAAGAGTTATGTGTTCAAAGAGTTGTAGAATTCATTTGCAACAAAAAGCCTCAATTGCATTCAAATAGTATTTCAATATACATCGCAAAGTTGAAGCTTAGTGTAGGGGTTGGTGCTCCTTGGGTAGGTGCCATAAAAGTGCAGGGGTTGGCGCCCTAAATATTTGTAAGTTAGTGTTTTACCTGTGAGGCTGGATTGGAGCAGTGGTCTCCAGCAGCTTTTCTCACTGAGGTTTTTCCCATATTGGGTTTTCCTCATAAATATGGTGTTGTGAGTTCCTTTTGTGTGAATGGTCTGTTTGGCCCTTCTTCTTGTATTACCAGTATGATTGTTTAGTGTTTAAGTGAATAACTGATATTCTAAAGTTATACCAGAAAGAGAAAAAAAGAGAGAAAGGTTTGAAACCACTTATTCACCCCCCTCTCAGTGGTATTCTGTGTTCAACAATTGGTATCAGATCATAGGTTCTCGATTATCCTTAAACCTTGGGTAGTTTCTAGACTTTTGAACACAATGGCAAGAAGTTAGTCTACTTCCTTAAAAGCTCCATGTTTGATGGATCCAACTATACCTTCTGGAGTAGAAGAATGGATACCTATATTTCCTTTCTTGGTTTTGATGTGTGGATGTCGGTCAAGAATGGGTATGTTGTTCCTAATGCTCCTCCCACTGATCTGGATGCAAAAAAGGAATATGAGAATAATGCAAAGGCAAAACATGCTATCTTGAGTGAACTATCCGATAATGAATTTGTTAAAGTGATGCACTATGTTTCAGTAAAGGAGACATGGGACAAATTGTAGAGGTTATTTGAAGGAGATGCAAAAGCCAAAGAAGCCAAGCTGCAAACACTAAGGGGTCAACTTGAAAGCATCAACATGAAAGATGATGAAAAGATTGCAGTCTATCTTCACAGATTTGATGAAATTGTGAATACTGTTAGAGGAATTGGAGAAGATATTGCAGATGAGATTCTTGTCAAGAAGATACTTGGATCTCTCACTCCCAAATATGAAACTAAGGTGTCAGTTATAGAAGAAGCCAAGGATCTGAAGACTTTTATAATGGATGAGTTATTTGGCTCTCTAACAGCCTATGAGATGAGAACAACCAGTGACACTTCCTCAAGGAAAGAAGTAGCATTCAACATCACCAAAAAGGGAAAATATAAGCTGCTACTCATAAAGAATCCAGTGAAGACTCTGATGTAGAAGTGGAAAAAAAAATTTAGAAGCTCAAAAGAGGATCCGACCGGTACAAAGGAAAGCTGCCACTTAAATGCTTCAACTGTGGAAAGGTAGGACACTTCGCAACAAATTGTCCTTACAAAGAAACTAGTGGAGATGAGTCAAGAGAGTGTAGAAGATCTGTTGGCAAAGACAGAGAAATGAAGGACTACCGACAAGGAAGGAGAGGCTACCAGAACTAGAACAACCTATGTACCATTGAGGATGACACAATAGATGATGAAAATGCATTGGAAGACAATTATCATGAGAACGAGAGAAAAGTCAATCTCTTCATGGCACTTGATAGACCAGCTGATGAAGATGAGGAAGAAGAGGATATTGAAGCTGAAGTGGATCTGGAGAGTGAACTTATTAGCGTTCTTGAAGAATTGAGTAAAACAAGAAGAGAAATCAAGAAAGTTAAGCTTGTTGTAGAAGATGAACAAGATCTGTTGAAGTTGTCTCTGGATGAGTCTAGTCAAGCCATATCTGACTTGAAACTACAGCTGGAACAAACCAAGAGGATTTGTGAAGCTACAACCTCTAATTTGACAAAGAAAGAAAAGGAGCACAACAACTAGAAGAAGAAATAGAAAAGCTCATAAAGGAGCTTGAAGAGAGTAAGGAAGAAATAAAAATAAGAAGCAAGTATGAAGGCAACATTGAGGCCTTGGATAAAATGTTGAGCAAACAAAAGCAATCCAAAGACATCGGTGGCTTAGGCTTTGAAGAAGGTCAAAGTTCAACTCACAAAGATAAGTCCGTCAAAGAAATAATGTTCACCTCTTCAATTAAAGGTGAAGAAAAGAAGACATTCACTATAGGTGTAGACACCTAAAATTGTCATGTCTAATTAAATAAATATCTTTATTTATTTAATTAATTCATTTATCCTCTTCTAGCCTTATTTCTCATTTAAATAAATACATTTATTTATTTAAATTATCCTTTTTCCTAAATTAAATAGATAATTTTATTTATTTAATTGATCCAACTTCTTCTATTAATTAAATAAATCTTTATTTATTTAATTAATTCATTATCCTTTTCTCCCATGACACATGTCATTCATCTCTTAATTCATACACTACCTACCCTCTCATTATTTTATTATTTCCTTTTCCTACCCTCTAATCATAGCCGACCATTTATCTTTTACACCTCTCAATCTCATCCCTTCATTTCTTATAGTGTCTTCTATATAAGAGGATGCTTCCTTCATTATCAAACCCTAACGGAATAACTACTTGATTACTCGACTACACTACGCCTTTCATATGCAATCCTACTTACAACCACATTTCCGCTCTTTGTTGAGCTCTTGTGCATATAAAATCTGAGAGCAAATATATCAAGCAAGATCAATGGAGATAGGAAGAATGGAGATCCAAACCCTATTGGACATGTGATGGTATAATCTTTGTGATTTCATTTGATTTGCATTATCATAGGTAATCTTCATATGTTATGGTGGATCTTTGTTGTTGTTAGGCTAGGGTTTTGTGGTTGAATTCATTTAGTCTTTCAATATTGTTGTATCCATTTTCACCGTACACATTTTGGCACACCCGGTGGGACTCTTGTCCCTTTTGCATTTAACATCTTGTGTTGCAGATTTTGTTTTGAGGTTGCAAATCTAACATTTCTGACAACATTTTGATATTTCGCATCTGCACACTTTCGGATCGCGTTTTTTATTTTCTGTCGCATCTATGACATCTAGAACCACGTCTGCATATTCGACAATATTTTCTTTTTCTACAGATTTTGGGAAACGTGTTTGTATTCCATAGTTGCATCTGTGAGGTCTTCAGGCGTGTCTGCATTAGGGAAACATGTCTACATTCGGGAGCCACGTCTGTGTCAGATCTGGGCGCATCTGTGTGTTCTGGCAGTGTCTGTGTCTGTAACAACTATGTTTGTGTTCGGTTGTTGCATTTTTTGTTTCATTGATTCAGTTTTTCATCATTTGGATTTCAGATCTGGTTTATTTTGAGCTAACATTTTCAGATCTAGCTAACAAAAGTGGTGTAGGTTGTCTTGGTCAACAAAATGCATTGTTGAAGGCCCCTATTTCACAGTATTTTGGATTTAAAATTTACCTAACTTGTGTGCTTGTAGGAAGGGGTGATTATTTCAAACAATCCAAACTACTAATAAATCTTTTTTATAGGTCCTTGGCAAGGGTTTTTGATCTTTATTGTGTGCCTTGTTTTCATAGATTAGCAAACACTTCAATTGGTGCACTAAAATTGAACCATTGTCTTTTGTGTCTTGAGCAATAGGCTCTTTTTGTTTAATCTTTAGAGGGCATGTCTCCCTATGTGGTCATTAGGACTACTAGTGAGGAGAGAACGACCCAAGTGGTAGCAAAAGAAAAGCCATCTTCTTCCAAACCACTATAAATAATTGTATTCATAGTGAAAACTATGGATAATGTGTGTTGATTAGTTAATACCGACACTATGTCTCCCCATAAACCCGTTTCATCAAATTTATTTGATCATTTGTAGGGCGTAACCCCTATCAGCTGGGAGCCTTCTGTATTTACAAAGCTGAAAGTGTCGCATGTATGGCCACATGAGCAGATGCCCTTACTAGCACCTTTTTGTTTTAGAAGCCAAAATCCTTCTAGTTGTTGGGGCAAGAGGTCGGACCTCTGGTAGTGGCCCACACACATATGGTTCTTAGTAGAGATACAAAGTTCACCACGAGGAGTTTTTGTGGGGACTGATGCTTGGTTGTCCCGAGAAGTGAGTGTCGAGGGTGGAGCCAGTGGGGTCAAGCATCTAAGTATCCGCTCTGAATAGTGTAGCCTTGGGGGAAACTCCATGTGGGATCAACAACTATTGTCCTGGCCAGCCATAAGAATTATGCTTGACTTATTTTGAACATTCAAACATTCAAGACTAAACATCAAAACATTGTGTCTTTTGTGTCTTTAAGTGTATCCAAAACAATTTTACATCAAACAACACACTTGTCTTTGAGTCATTTTGGAGTCTAAACACTTGCAAACATTGAGTCCTCATCAACATTGTGTCATCTTGTCACGAAAAATAGTCAAAATTTTCAGATTTGGTCACAACAACAACTTCACAGATTGGAAAAATTGCACAAATTTTGTAGAAACGTGTCTGTGTCTGACAGAATAGCGTCTGTGAAGGGCAGAAACGCGTCTGTGTCTTTTGAGCAACATTGCATTTACAACATCTCAAAAATGTGTATGTGTCTGACAGAACCACGTCTATGGCATTTAAGCGCATTTGTGTCTGACAAAATAGCGATGGTGTCCTTTAAGCGAGCCTGTGAAGTATACAGGCACATCTGTGTTCAGAATTGAAAACTTTCATAATTCAGCAAACAAGAACAGTCAGTTGCAGACTTATTGAGCTTCCTAGGTTATCTCTCTAGGGTTTTTATCTAGCATTCAACCTATCTTTGGTTCTCACAAAGTCCATCATTGCTTTGCATCTTACATTACATACACATTTGTCTAAACTTGAGTCAAAAGGTCACTTGCTTGTCCTCATCATACTTGGTCAACACACTACATACAACAACAGTTTGCTAAGTGGTCCCTCATCAAGGTCTATCACCTTTGGGTCTCATTTGGTCTTACTTAGAGTCAAGGTCAACTTACCTCATCAAGAGAAACTATCATCTCTTTGGAAGCCACACCTACTCTACTACATACATACTTAGTCTTACACTTGGGACATTGCAAGTACACTTCAGATTCATTTACATTCCATCCAACTCTTAGTCTTCCATACTCTTTCCATTTTTCATCTAGTCTCACACATCTTGGTCAATACCTAGTTCATGGTTGAAACCTATTCCCAAAAATCTAGGAGAGAAGCTAAAGAGGCTCAAGAGTCCACAAACATGAGTTCTTATGAGTATGACAATGATATCTTTTTTAATTCTGATCATACTACATTACCTGACATGGATGCCTATAGAAACATTCCAAATGTTGAGAACATGGACACTACAAACAACAATGATACACATAATGAAAATATGGACAACTTCTCCGTACATTCAGCAAAAGTGGAAGACACCATTATGAATCCCCATTTCAATCGATTGGTTGAGGAAATAATGAGGAGAGATAGACAATACTTTCTACAAGTGATGGCACAAAGTGGAGCCAAGATCCCTCATGATTTTGACATGTCTCAAATAATGGAAAATTGACCTTTGCAACAATCTCACTCCAACATGGATCAAAGGAGGCCTAATATTGGAGGCAATAGAGGACCACATATGGTGCCTGAATCACCATAATCTTTGTTTCAAAAACCAGAGGTCCCACATACACATGGTCAAGCATATGATACTCACCTTCGCAGACCATTATGGAGGTCTTATGCAGAAAAATATGCTCAACCACATACCAATGCTAAGGATCAACCACCAAAGCAATTGGATATTCAAAGGCATGCTCAAAATTTGGACACAAGGAAACCCCGCATCAAATATGGGGGCAACACACTAGAAAAAACTCACGACATGCCTATAGAGTATGGTATACATAGACAAAGCAGATATTCCATTCCTCATCATGACTCTATACCAAGTGGTCCTTATATGCAGCATCATTATAGACCTCCTCCATATGAACATGTGTATGATCAATATCATCCATATATGCAACATGATCCTCCTCCAATTGGTGCCTCAAGCATGGGGTATGGTCCAAGAAGTCGATCTCCACCTAAGAACAATTTGGAATAGCAAATTAAGGATTTACAAAAGAAAATGGAGGACATAAATACACCGAAGCCAACTTACACAATGAGAGACATATGTCCTTATCCATTTGACAAAAGCATTCCAATGCCTCCATTTCCTTCACACTTTGTGACACCTAAGTTTGATAAGTATAGAGGAAAAGGAGATCCTAAGGCACATATAAGACACTTTTTCACAGCTTGCATTGAGGTAGCAGCAGAAGAGACATATTTGATGAGATTATTCCCACAAAGCTTAGGTGATCAAGCTATGGAATGGTTCTCCCAACTTCCACCTGGAATTAAGTCATGGGGTGACTTAGTAGAGGCATTTATCCAACATTTCTCATACAACATAGAGACAGACATATCAGTCACTACTTTGTGCAACACCAAGCAAAAAGATGGAGAATCTTTTTCATCATTTTTACAAAGATGGAGGAATCTAGCCAGCAGATGCTCTTGTGAAATTCCACAAAAACAAATGGTAGAAATGTTCACCCAAAATGTTAACAAAGACATTGGCTATGATCTAAGGAAAGCTTGTTTGTCCACCTTCAAGGACATCATTGAAAAAGGCTTAGCAATAGAAAAGGTCCTAATTGAGCAAGGAGTCATTAAGATATTCAAAGAAAACAAAGATGACTTTAAAGGAAAAGATAAGCCAGGATTTTGGAACAAAAACAAGAACACAATTAATGATGGTGTTGTTGATGCCAATATAGTGCGACCCAAAATCATTTTTTTGGGATCAAGCTCTACAAACAATCAAGTGAATACTCAAACAACTTCCAGATCATGAAGAAAGTACACCCCATTGGGAGAACCACTTGAGTCAGTTTTTAAGAAGCTAGTGGCAAACAAAGTAATCACAGTTCTAGATTTTCCTCCATATGAACCAAAGGTCAAACCAAATTGGTGGAATGATGATGAGTATTGTGAATTTCACAAGAGCAAGGGTCATAAGACTAGAAATTGTCATTGACTGAAGAACATCATACAAGATCTCATTGATAGAGGTGACATTGAGATCGAGGGACACTCATCCAATCAAGAACATGAGATGTTTAAGGAACCATTCCCAAAGCATGACAAGGGAAAAGTTGCAGCCACAGATGACCAAACCAACTATACAAGAGCATCCTATAACTACAATTCAACTACCAATCACATTTTGATGTACAATTATGTCTCTACCATTATCATCAAGGACAAAACACCTGAGAATTCTACCCAAAGACCCAAGATTGTCCTAAAAGGCATTGGATCTTCTTCTGAACCTACCTCTGAATGTCATGTTACAACTCGTTGAGGTAAATTCACTTTGCAAGGTGCTCTAGCTAAAAACACTACTTCCTCATCAACCAAGCCTGAGTATGACCTTGTAGAACAGTTAGGGAAGACACCCGCACTTATCTCAATCCTTGAGCTCTTACGCATATCCCCCACACATAAAGCCATTCTTCACAAAATCTTGAGAGACACTTTCGTCCCTACTGATCTGAACGTTGACCAGTTTCAAGCCATGGTGGGATACCTTTCCATTCCACACTCCCTTACATTCATAGAAGTTGATGATGCCTCTATAAGTCAGCCACATAATGTACCTTTACACATTGAAGCCTTCATACACAAACATCGAATAAAATGAGTCCTGATAGATGGAGGAGCAGGTCTGAACATTTGTACATTGAGCACTATTAAACAATTGGGATATTCTGAAAAAGCTATGAATTCTACAAACAAAATTACCATCAAGGCATATGATGATGAAGAGCATTCATCCAAAGGCACAATCACCTTGCCTCTCAGAGTTGGGCCAGTTACAAAGGATGTGGTTTGTCAAGTCCTAGACCTAGATCTCACATACAATATATTACTAGGACATCCTTGGATTCATGAAATGAGAGCAGTCCCATCTACATACCACCAATGCATTAAGTTTCTTCATAATGGAGTTGAAATAATAGTTAATGGTGATCCTAATCCATTCATATACTGCAATAACTTGAGACCAAAAACTGAGACCATCATTCCCAGTAATCGCAAAGTTGTTCCTTCTTCTGCATACATTGATCCTGAGTCATTAAAACCTTTGACATCAAAACAAGGTGAGCTTAAAGGCAAATTTCAGGACAAGGGCATGGGTGAATACACTTTGAATCAAACCATGTACTTACGACAAGTCATGAATTCACCAAAAGAATATGGAAGACCACATCCTAATAAGCAGGTATCTATCATTATACTCAAATGGGACCCTACTATCTTTCAAAGATGGGGTGAACTGGAAGAGGAAGACTTATACAAAATGCTTTACAAAGACCTTGAAAATGATACACAAGATCACATCAGTATACCATGTGAGAAATATGGCAAAGGGTTCAAGATCCTACAAAACTTTGGGTATGATGTCAAAAGACCTCTTGGCTTAAGAAAGGAAGGCATCATTGAGCCTTTACAACCTGAGTTGACATTCAAAAAGGAACACGCGAAGGGACTTCATTTCATGACTTCCAAGGTCCACACTCAAAGAAAAAAAGAATTATTACAAATCAAAGCTACCAAAATTCAACAAGAAAATCACTATTCCACAAACTCCAATGAATGGGAATGGGGTTTAGACAAATCCTCCAGTGACTATGAACTCATCGAGACATTCAGAGAGCCAGATGAACCCACAAAAGAAGAGGAATTTTATGAAAATTTCAATGTTGGTCAAGAAACAACCCCGAAGGATCCCAGATAGTCCTTGCCTCTAGGTCCTAGGTTGAAATCACATAGAATGAGAACACCTGTCCTAGAATGCGCTACTAGTGATGATAATTTGGATTCATTCATGATCGAGAATGATGAGGAGAGTGCCAATGATGACCTTGATAACTACCTTGACATACTTGAATATAACCACATCTTCACTCTTAGTCCTGCTAACTTCGAAGACATCAAAGGCCTTCCCCTTGTTCACCACCAACTTATTGACTGGGACCATGAAGGACCTGCATAGTTTGACACATTCCAAAATGATGAAGCTTTTATTGACTATCTTGGCATGCGAGATGATCTTCCCCCTGGGGACCATAAAGCGGGATACACTAGAGAACTCAATAGCATGGCATATTTTGGTGAGGGTGTCGGGCCTTCTAGTCGCAAAAATATAAAAATAAAAACAAATCAAGGGTCTTATGGCAAAAACCATACTGTGGCGCTGTCTGACCCCAAAAAAGTAAAAAGAAAGGACATATCTGAGGACGAAAACCTCTCTGAGGCACCTGAAGATGGAAGGCTCAACATTCTCCCAGCATCATATGAGGAAAAGTCATCCATGTTGGTAGAGGAGACTATCAAAACAAACATTGGTACAGAAGAAGTTCCACACAACATATTTCTGGCTCAATCTTTGATAGAGTCAGAAAGGTCAAGATTCATAAGTTTCTTCATGGAATGACAAATCAACTTTGCATGGTCATACGCTGATATGCCTGGATTGGATCCGGATTTGGTAATGCATCATTTGACAGTTAAACTGAGGGCAAAACTAGTGAAACAAAAATTAAGAAAAATGCATCCACAAGTCGCATTTTTAGTCAAAGCAGAGCTTGAGAAATTATTGAACATCAGATTCATACACCCATTTGATTATCTCTAATGGATCTCCAACTTAGTGTCTGTCAGTAAACCAGATCGTAGTATCAGAATATGTATAGATTTCAAAGACATCAACAAAGCTTGTCCTAAGGATGATTTTCCATTACCAAATATTGACTTGATTGTTGATCTCACAACAAGTCATGCGATGTTATCTTTGATGGATGGATTCTCTGGTTACAATCAAATAAAAATTACATCCGAAGACCAGCACAAAACAGCATTCACTTGTCCTTGGGGAACTTTCTATTGGAATGTCATGCCCTTTGGGCTAAAAAATGTAGGCGCTACATATCAAAGAGCCATGACTACTATCTTTCATGATCTCATGCATGTAACTGTGGAAGATTATGTTGACGACCTCTTGGGTAAATCAATAGACAGAGATACACATTTGGACATACTTTCAGTCATCTTTGATCGATTGGAAAAGTATAAAGTAAGATTAAACCCCAAGAAATGTGTCTTTGGAGTAACCTCCGGGAAGCTCCTAGGATTCATTGTATCAAAAAGAGGAATTGAAGCTGATCCAACAAAAGTCAAGGCCATCCTAGAGATGCAACCACCATGAAATATCAGCCAGCTTCGATCTTTGCAAGGGAGACTCCAGTCAATATGAAGATTCATAGCACAACTTGCAAATAAGTGTAATCTCTTTCAACACTTGCTACATAAAAACATCAAATTCAAATGGGATGATAACTGTCAATAGGCTTTCCAGATACTCAAAGATTATCTTCTAAATCTGCCAGTTTTGATGCCACCAATTCTGGACCAACCTCTATTACTATACATATCAGCTACTTCAACAGCATTGGGGGCACTCTTAGCACAACAAGTTGCTGAGGGCAAATAAAAGGTAGTATACTATATCAGTCACACATTGGTGGGATATGAGCTAAACTACACACTAATTGAGCGTGCATGTCTCATTGTGGTCTTTGCTTCGCAGAAATTATTGATCCATTGAAATACCTTCTCAATAAAGCAACACTTACTCGGCGAGTAGCCAAATGGGTGATGATCCTGAGTGAATTCAACATCGAGATTATGGACAAAAAAGAAATAAAAGGACAAGCTATCGTAGATCAGTTAACAGATGCTCCCATGATAGATGATGTTCCTCTAATATCAAAATTTCTAGATGAATCCATTTTAACAGTGTCGCATGCAAAGCCTTGGCAACTATACTTTGACGGCTCATACACACAGCATGGGGTAGGAGCTGGCATCCTCTTCATAACTCTTCAAGGGGATTCTATACCAAAATCATATTGATTATCATTTCCCTGCACTAATAACATAGCAAAATATGAGGCATTAACAACTGGATTATGGATTGCAGTTCAGTGGAAGATCCAAGAACTTCATGTTTTTGGGGACTCTCAACTTGTGATTCATCAGGAAGCTAATGACTACCAAACAAAGGATGATAAATTAATGCCTTACAAAAGAATGGTGGATGACCTAAAACAACATTTCATGAAGATAGACTTTGAGCAGGTACCCAGAGAGCAAAATAGAGTTGCAGATGCCATGGCTACAATTGCTTCACTAATTGATCTACCACTGAATGAGACCCGCTATGAGTTCTTGGTAGATAACCTTTTGGTTCCCTCATATGAAATCACTCCTACTAAGATGATATGTGTTGTTGGTCTTGAGTCCCAGTTATACGGTTCCATTTTTGCATACCTTCGTGACAATACCCTACCTCCGGATCTATCCAATAACCAGCGTCGCACTTTCATTCGCCAATCTTCTCGATATGTCATTTTAGCCGATATCATGTATCATCGAGGTCTAGATGGCACTCTTCTTAGATGTTTAGAAAGCGACGAAGCTCAGATTGCGTTACGTGAAGTACATGAAGGAATATGTGGTCCACATTCTAGTGATCCTACCTTAGCCAAGAAACTCATCAGGACTGGATATTACTAGCCCAATATGGACAAAGATTCATATCAGTTTGTCAAGAAATGTAAGCAGTGTCAACTTCATGGAGACCTCATCCATGCGCCAGCACAAGAACTTCAACCAATTACGACTCCTTGGCCCTTTTGTCAGTGGGGACTCGATCTCATAGGCAAGATTCACCCTCCATCTTCCAATGGTCATAAATTTATAATCATTGCCACAGAGTATTTCACAAAATGGATCAAAGTCATGCCTCTCACACAAGTCACTGGAAAATAAATTGCTACCTTCATTCTCAACTATATCGTTTGTTGATACGGTATTCCTGTTTCCATCATCACTGATAACAGGTGTCCCTTCAAAAATCAGGATGTTCATGAACTCTGTGACCGCTTTCATATTACCCATCATTTCTCCACACCATATTACCCCCAAGGCAATGGTCAAGCTGAGGCATCTAATAAAACAATCCTTAAAATTCTAAAAAAGATAGTCGACGACGCTGGCCATAATTGCCATATCCAACTTAATCCCACACTTTGGGCTTACCGCACAAGTGTCCGCACACCTACAGGAGCTACACCCTATTCACTTGTCTATGAAACTGAAGCTATCTTGCCTATTGAGGTCGAGTTACCCTCTTTACGATTCTCTTTGCAAAACATTATCAGTGGTGAAGACTATAGGGTCTCTCACTTACAAGAACTTGAACTATTGGATGAACAAAGACAAACTACTTTTAATCATCTCAAGGCTTATCAAAAATGAATGAGTCATAGCTACAATCATAAAGTCAAGCCTCGCACATTTGAGGTAGGTGACTTGGTTCTCAGAGAAAATCCTAAAAATTAGCAAGACAGAGAGAAGAAGGGCAAATTCGAACCAAACTGGCTTGGTCCTTACATCATCACAACAGCATATGGATCTGGAGCATATCAACTCTCAACCACAGAGGGTGAATCCTTGAAGTATCATATCAACAGCATGCACCTTCACAAGTTTTACACATAGCTCTTCAGAGTATCCCAATTCAAAAATACAAACAAAAAAAAAAAAATTCAAAAATAAAAACAAATCAAAAAATAAAAAAAGTAAAGAAAAAACATTTCATGCAACGATGAAAACCACTTAGGTGGTGCCCTGGGAAAGTACCATGGTGAAAAATGGGTCACCGACGCCATGCGTAGAGACATTGCTCCTTTCTCCTTTAGGATTCCATTTCATCCTTCACTTTGCACACACTCACAGCCTATCTATTCATAATAAACTTTACACATTCCCATCATGGCTTGTTATTGATCTACCTAAGATTGGTTAGCCATTCATAATAACCCCCTTTTCACCCTTTCCATCCATAATAAATCAGATCCTATATGAGGCTAAGGCTAATCCTAAGTCTAGTAATGGGTGTGGAACTAAGAACATCACATGTTCCGAGGAGTACAGTTTCTTCCAAATTTTCTTCAGTCTATCCGCGCACAATGCACAATAAAGAAACATTTGCATCTTCAATCCACAATAAAGTATTAGTTTCATGGATTTAGTTAGTTTCAGATGAGACACAACAGCAACAATGGGCTTCAACAAATCAAATCTTTCAACAGACTCGGACAACATTATGGTTCAGTGCTATCTATCCTTTTGTGAAAGTAAACATTGTGACCACAATCAAATAAGACTTATACGAGTGACAAGAGACACTAAACTTGAGGACTACAGTGGATGTTGGTGTTGAGTCTTGGTTTTCTTTTGATTTTATCTTTTTGGTGACATGTCTTTTAGCTTTTCCAGGATGTCTCTGACTAGAGATTTTATCTCCAGGATGTCTTTGACTAGAAAGGCGAGGATGGGGTATCCTCGCCTAGTTTTCTTTTGCTATATGTGGATTGTCTCTTAGTAATGCTATGACTTGTCCAAGGATATGAGGACACTAAGAGTCTAGTATGAATTAGCGCATTCCTTGTTTGCAACTGTCTGATTTCCATGCAAATGGGTACAATGACTTTTTGGGTCAAACATATGCCTCTATTCTCATAACGTACTTGCCATAATAAAGCTCAATGATGATAACGCACAAGAAGCTCTTTTCACTTTTATATCTTCTATCTTCCATCCCCCTTTCTTGATTGACTTCCATCATCCTTCTTGAGTCCGTGTAGCTTGCTATCACATGACTAAGTATAATGACACACCAAAAACATTTGCATTTCATGTAGTTTCACCTACATTATCACATGTTATGAATTTCATACATACATATAGATATTACAATTGCATCACATCCTGCACACAACACATATTAGCACATTTTACATTTTCATCATGTAAATAGTTCTTTGCATTATCATATTCATTTACATTTCATACATTCACATTTGCATTGGCATAACATATTAAAAACATAAAAGAACAAAAATATTGCATTGCATCATGTATATATTTACATCCATATCATAAGCATACATCATAGAAACATACATCACATAAGTACACATGCATATAGCTACCGCAAAAATGAATCATCTCATATATATAATCATAAGTGTCATGATACAATGATGTCAAAATACATATGGCTACAAAATCACCCGAAGGTGTCTACATCAACATACAAAATGGTACAAAACTGATACATAGGGAGCCCTCTATGGCTATGATGAACTCCCTCCCTCAGAGCCACCTAGCCTCGATGAAGTTTGAGCCCTAGAAGGACCCACCCTAGGATCATCTCTCCTACCCCCTCTATCTGGTGGTGGTGGAGGACCCATAACCCCACCGCTGGATGCCTGTCTCCTCTGGCTCCCTCCCATAGCCGTCACTGTCTGCAATGGTCTACGGAAGCTCCTTTCCCGCTGCTCTGGTGGCACTGCCCTGTAGTATAGGTTTCACCAGTAACCTATCTCCTCCCCTACCCATAGAACATAGGAATATCCAGCCCCTGTGTCCTCCGTCACCTGCCTCCTACCCCTCAGTGTTGTCTCAGCCTTGGTATAACGTTGGATGGCCTGATCCCACTCATGCTCTGTGTCCCTTAGTCACCTCCTGAGCCTAGCTATCGCCCTCTCCAGGTCCTGGATTTCATCTACCTATCCCTGACAGATCTCCCTCAGCTCAAGCAGCTCATACTCATCCTCCTCACCCCCCTATGCCTCTTCCTGTGGCTCCCCCTGTACTGGTACCCATACCTCTTCCTGTACCTCCCTCTGCCCCTGTCCCTACACCTGTCTAGGACCCTGTGCTGCTAGCACCTGTAGTGGCAATCCACCTTAGCCCCTCACCACCCAAGCCTGTCTCTCCTCCCCACCCTCTCTCCATGGAGCCACCCTCCTCTCTCCAACTGCACCCCACCTCCTTCGTCGGCCTCTCCCCCCACCATCTCCATCATCATCCCCATCCCCACCACTATTTCCATCTAGAGGCTCCCCTAGGTCTGTCAGTCATGGAAAGGGATGCTCAGCCCAATATGTCGTGTACTCTGCATCCATGCCCACATCCTCAATCTTTGGCCACATGTCCCATGGCATCAGTACCATCTCTACCAGGTGCATCATGGCCTGATCATATGACAACAACGGCCCAAAGTGTGCCTGATCCCTGACTGTCTGAGCATACATCTCGGAACCCCATGGCATCCGCTGGATCCTGCCAAACTACCTGGATACCTTGTCAATCAGCTTTCTCTCCAATACATAGGGCATCCACCCAATCAGATATCTACTCTGGAAGGTATAAGGTAGATCTACTGCATCCTCCTCCCACTACTCGCACTCACGGTATGACCTCCATATCATAGTGTCGATCTCATCCAAGACTCGATGCTAATGCTCCAACCTGCCAATCTGTGGCTGTGATGTAATCATATCGTGCAAATGAACAAAGTTGCATCAATGACCCCTACCCCTGAAATGTGTCGGTCGGGTAACCAGCAGATGCTCATATGCCCACACCTGTAGCAATGTAACTCTGCAACCCAATCCTACGGATCCATGATACACAAACTGATGTAGCTCATAGTATAAGTGTGCCAGCACGCATGGTCTCCAGGCATATCTGGTGTGCTATGTAACCAGTGTCTCCAAGGTGCTCCCCCAACCCACAGCCAACCCTCGTGTCACCCTGTCTGGACACAAGAACCCACTGATCACTCCTCCTAGCACTGCTGGTAGTGCTAGTCCTGTTACTGTCATGGTATCCCATGCCACATGTCCAACTCTTGTCTCAGTGCATCCTTGTCTCTATCTCGATCATAGGGTATCAACTCCCCAATGATCAGTATCCTCAGTATCCTGTACACATCTTCTAAGGTGACTGTCATCTCACCCATTGGCAAATGGAAAGTACAAGTCTTTGAGTGCCACCTCTCAGCAAGTGCAGTCAGCAAACCCATGTTCACCAGAAACTCAAGCACATACAAAATGTATCATAGACCCATACCCTCAATAGTAGCTTGGTCCTCGAATGTCAACTTTGGTCGTAATCTCTGCGTCGATGGGAATCTCTCTCGTGACTCTAGCATAGGCAAATACTCCTGCAGTCAAACAAATCAATCATGTCAGTCATAGTGGCATTCCCTATTCATCACAAAATGTTGCTTTTTATCTTAAGTGCTTATGACACTCTATCCAAGTGACACTCACTGTTCATCACAAAGTGTTGCTTCTATCCTAGTGACACTCATTGTTCATCACAAAGTGTTGCTTCTATCCTAGTGGTACTCCCTGTTCATCACAAAGTACTATGTGTTTTGCACTCCCTATTCATCACAAAGTGTTGCTCATATTTGCACTCCCTATTCATCACAAAGTGTTGCTCATATTTGCACTCCCTATTCATCACAAAGTGTTGCTCATATATTAGTACTCCTTGTTCATCACAAAGTACTATGTCTTGGTACTCACTGTTCATCACAAAGTGCCTTGATCTATCCTAGTCTTCCCTAGAGGACCTGCTTGAGTGTATCCTCTCAGCAGCTTATCCAATCGACAGCGTATGTTCATCATAGAACTGTCAATTTGACCTTGAAGACATAAACGCACTTTTATGACATAAATGTGCTTACAGACTGCACAAACGTGCCTACTCTGCACAGACGCACTTGAAATGCACAGACCTGCCTATGCTCTGCATAGACACGCTTGTCCTGCACAGACATACCCACATTGCACAAATGTGTCTGCACAACACAAACACGCTCACATCTAACATAGATGCTATTGAATTCATAGACGCACCTGGCACAAACGTAGACGCACCTAGCCAACCTAGACGTGCCTGGCACCAACACAGACGCACCTACATATTTTTGACATTTTTTGACATTACCTAAACGTGCATTTATTGCACTACCTAGCATGCATTTATGACAACAATTAATGTGACAAAGTACAAGGAGGTTTTGCGGTACTTATCGGCTCTCCTGCATCTGTTGGCCTCTGAAATCGGCGAACGCAATCAAATCTGTGAACCAAAGCCATTGCTGCTGGTTGTTGCTGCTCTATTCTCGCTCTACACTCTAATCTCTTATATGTGTGGATGACAATGAGGATGTATTCCCCTTGTGGTCTATTTTATAGATTGCCCTAGCCCTAGCCCTAGTTTCTCGAGTCAGTCTTCATTATCCCGTGACTCTGTCACTCTATCCTATTCGGTCAGTCCATTCTAGCCTCTGTTTCTTATCGAGAGATTGTCTATGATCTTTTCAGACATTTTCATCCAATCTCTCAAAGGGGCATATCATTCCCATCTTGGGGCAACTTTGTATCAGTTCATCTTATGTTCTTTGAAACAACGCGACAAGTTGCATTGTCTCAAAAAGGGGCAAAATGTAGACACCTAAAATTGTCATGTCTAATTAAATAAATATCTTTCTTTATTTAATTATTTTAGCCTAATTCTTCTATTAATTAAATAAATCTTTATTTATTTAATTAATTCATTTATCCTCTTCTAGCCTTATTTCTCATTTAAATAAATACATTTATTTATTTAAATTATCCTTTTTCCTAAATTAAATAGATACTTTCATTTATTTAATTGATCCTTCTTCTATTAATTAGATAAATCTTTATTTATTTAACTAATTCATTATCCTTTTCTCCCATGACACATGTCATTCATCTCTTAATTCATACACTACCTACCCTCTCATTATTTTATTATTTCCATTACCTACCCTCTAATCATAACCGATCATTTATCTTTTACACCTCTCAATCTTATCCCTCCATTCCTTATAATGTCTTCTATATAAGAGGATTCTTCCTTCATTATCAAACCCTAACGAAATAACTACTTGATTACTCGACTACACTACGCCTTTCATATGCAATCCTACTTGCAACCACATTTTCGTTCTTTGTTGAGCTCTTGTGCACATAAAATCTAAGAGCAAATATATCAAGCAAGATCAATGGAGATAGGAAGAATGAAGATCCAAACCCTATTGGACATGTGATGGTATAATCTTTGTGATTTCATTTGATTTGCATTATCTTAGGTGATCTTCATATGTTATGGTGGATCTTTGTTGTTGTTAGGCTAGGGTTTTGTGGTTGAATTCATTTAGTCTTTCAATATTGTTGTATCCATTTTCACCATACACAGTAGAAAAGGATACCGACAAAAAGACATATGCAGATGTTGTTGGAAATCGCCACTCAAATCAGTATACAACAATGAACCGAAGGCCACAATTGTACCAACATACAAACCCAAGAATAAATGTAGATTTTACCATGAAGGATTCACCAGACTCAACAACATGAAGGGAAGACTAATGAATACTAAGAGGGAGGGTGAATTAGTATGCCAAAAATCATTGTACTTAAACACTTTACTAGACTACTAGTAAACCGGTAAAACAGTTTAGCAGACAAACTAGTTAGCACACATGCAAACCAAATAGCAAATTATGCATTCACCCATAGAAGCACAAACACCATAACACAAGAGATTTTAGCGTGGAAACCCAAATGGGAAAAACCATGATGAGATGAAACTCACAAGTAACTAACTGCAGAATAGGAACCAGACCGGTTAAGGTCATACAATGTTCTTTACCAAAACAGATCCTGTTAGGAATCTCAATCTCTGTTAGGAGATAAGTCTGATTAAAGACTACCTTTCTAGAGGATTTTAGAACCACAGATGTGAATCACCTTGTTAGAGGATTTACAAAAGGCTTTTGGGCCTACCCAATTAAGGGCTTTAGACTTGTCAAAGATGTGAGTAATCAACAAGTGAGTGATCTAGCAAATAGCACAAATTGCTTGGTTAGATCCTTGATAGCTCATTTCTAATGCATTCCAGCATTACTTTAGTCTTTAGCACATTCACACTCTATCTCTTCTCGCAGACCTAAACTTCACTTCTATGTTCACACTTACAAAAACTCTTCAACCACCTTAAACCCTAGCAACAACTTAAAATCCTAGACATGATGTCCTTATAAAGGAATCTGATTTCATGTCAGTCCAATAGGATTACATTACAATTTCCTAGGTTCAATGCATCTAGACATATATGGTAACACGACACAAAAAGCACTGTTAATGTGTCGGCACCGCCAAACAATCGGTGGATGGTAACTCATCACAAAATGTCGATTGGTAACTCATCACAAAGTTTTACCGGTTCATACAAAATACTGGTTAAAGAAAAATACCAGTTAAAGCAAAATACCAGTTGTCGGTTTGACAAAATGAAGACTGGGAAATATGAGTTGTGCCACTTTGTTCCTTCGTACCGCTTGAGATCCTCAAACCACTTGGGGTCCTCACATCGCTTCAGATCGGTAAACACTTTCTACAAAACACTGATAGTCTAAAGACTATAATACATCATACCGGTTGGAATAAGTATCGGTTGAGCTTTAACTTATACATACAAAAAGTGATCTCAAATCAAGTGTGTGTCCATCAATGAAAATCACAACATCAATCATCAACAATGCTAACAATCTCCCCCTTTGGCATTGATGGCAACACTTAAGAAAATTTTTGACTTCTAAGTGTTTTTCAACAAAATCGTGCCATAAGAAAAATTACTCCCCCTAAGCATATACACTATCCCTTTTGTAGAAAATACAATGTATACTACTCCTTAACAGAAATAACATGAAAGTATACATCAAAAAATTCAAAATTTATACTTCTCCCCCTTTGCCAACAATGACAAAAGTATTGCATACTAACCCCTGTTTCATTAAAATAATAAGTGTTTATGATAGTAAAGAGTGAAACTTGTCAAAAACTGATTTAAAGTCCTACAAAAATTGCTTCATGGATAAGGACCATGAGTCAAGTAGGGAGGTAGCCACCTCTTTCTTTGTTTGCATCTGGGAGACCTATTCTTCCATGGCATCTATCGTGCTCATCTCTTGAGTGACCGTTAGGGCATCAATATTTAGGTAGCATTTCTGGAGAATTCGCAGCCTTGGCAGTAGGACCAGTTGAAGTTCCTGCAAATTTTGTGTCCAATTGCTTATCTCTGCCTCTAGTCTTACAGACCACAGTTGAAGCTGATGAATAGTTTGCCCATATGTGGAAAAGCAATCATATGGCATTTTGAAGGTGCTAATAAATGACTGCATATTAAATTGTAGTTTGTTCTTTTGAATGAGCACATCATCACAGAATAAATGAGGTTGGCAAATCTTGCTAAGTAGAAGATTTCCCTCATTCATTGCATCTCTAATGGCCTTTTATGCCTTCTAGAGATCAGACGGGAGCTTTGTTAGCATTTTCACCAGGGCAGTGTCTAGAGCCTTTTGATGTGCCTTCTTGGCTCTTCCAGGATGTGTACCTAGTCTTCTACAACTGTGCATAGGAGCTTCAATTGTGCAAGTGAGGAATCGGTACTGGGAAGGTTCGTACCGAGAATCAAACTGGTAAGTGTTTCCACTGCAGTTTGGATAACATCTTCCTCATTTTTCCTCCTTAGAGAATCCAATCACTCTTGAGCAAGCTTAATGCTCTGCAATAGCTCCGATTCATTTGCAAACTGGAGATCAATAGGACTAGTAATTGCAGCCGATTTAGCCTGACTACCAGTTGCCATTGGAGTCTCCACCTGTGGGCTCTTTTCCACTGCTTCCTTGTTCTTGGCTTTTTGCTGGTCTTCTTGAGCCTTCCTCTGCTCCTCTTCCTCTTTCTTTCTTTTCTCTTCTCTTCATCTTTTCGCTTCTTCTCTTCTTCATCCTTCTTCTTCTCCTCTTTCTTCTTCCTCTTTTCCTCTTCCTGTTTCTTCTCTTCCTCTTTTTGCTTCTCCTCTTCTTTCTTTTCCTCTTCCTTCTTCTTCCTCTCTTCCTCTTGTTTCTTATTTTCCTCTTCTTTTCTCTTCTTCTCCTCTTCTTTCCTTTTATCATCTTCCTCTTTCTTCTTTTTCTTCTTTTTCTCCTCTTTTCTCTTATCCTCTTCCTCTTTCCTCTTTTTCTCTTCTTTTCTCTTATCCTCTTCATCTGCCTGTTTCTTCTTTTCAACTTCCTGTTGCTTCTTTTCTTCTTCTGCCTCCTTTTCCTGTCTTGTTCCTTCTAATGGTGCATCTTGAGTAACATTTTCACCATATAAGGAATCTACATCAATGGGGTCCATTTGTTCTATGACCGGTTCTTCTTCACTATCATACACCTCATCCGGTTTACCAGTTTTCGATTCTCGCTCAAATTTTATGTTGCCTTTAGCCACTTGATGCATATTAAGAGCTTCTTGAGCATGAGTATGTCTATCCTTGATCACTTCTTGACCCTTTCCTTCCAGTAACAAGAGTCTTCTTCTTCTCATGAAGAAGAGGCCTTTGTATTTATTCATAACTTCTAAAACTTTTGAATTTGATACATCAGGAAAATGTTGAGAAAATATTTTCTCCCACATTTCCTCTTCCTTTTCTATGGCAATGTGCCATTTATTGTCTATAGAATTATACAAAGAATCTGGTGTCTCAGATCAAATTTCTGAAGGCGACCGGTCATTAACACATAAAAACTTAATGATTTCCTATTCAACTGCTTCCTTTTCATCATCATTGAAATCATCAAAACAAATAATTAAATCATTTAGCACTTTTCTCCTAATATTCTTTATAGTTCTTTGACAATGTGTCAAAGGTTTGTAAGAAGAAATGTCAATATTTATCGGTGCAGATGATGTCGGTTCATTCTTTGTCTTTTTCTTTGTTTGCCTAGTCTTTTTCTTAGGCAGTTCTTCTGACACAGTTTCTTCTGAGTCAAGTGTATTATTTTTTGTCTTCCACTTCCTCTCAAAGACTTTTGTAGGTGCCACTTCCAATTTCTTCTTAACTGGTGACCACTTGGTCACTTTGGGACTGGCTGCAGTAACTGGTGCCGATGTTGAAGGCACTGCCTATCCTTTCTTTTCTAAGGGTTCTACAACTAGTGTAACCCTTTCCAAATAAGTGTAGATTCTCTTTGCCTTAGGATCAAGGGGTGAGGCGATTAGGGTAGAAGAATACCCGTCCAACATATCATTCATTACCTCATAGCCCATAGGATCTACTTCTTCCTGCCTAGCCTCAACAGCCTCCATTATGCATTCATCCACTTTGATGGTGAAGCAGATGTCTTCCTCATACTTTTTAACTAAATCACCGGATATTCTTATCCTTTGGCTCATCTTGCGTCTGAACTCATCAAAGTATTTGTTTAGTGCTTTCGGATAGCCGGTTCCAACCGCCTATAGACTTTCCTTGATTTGTTTTGTTACTAGTTGGTCGACAGACCACTGAATATCCCCTACTCCTAGAAAGTAACCTTGGAAGTAAAAGAACAACCCAACCAGTAGTTGTCCGAAATTGAATCTCAGTGCATTGTCTTGTTTGATCGACTTAAGATTCAACATAAGTTGTCTTTTCATACAGGTGCATAGAACAAACGATGCATCCTCCTTGATCATTCTGTAAGCTGCATTTATCGTTGTAGCAGAGACAGAATAATCTTGCTAGCAGAAAATATCTTGTAGCCTATCACCATGCAGGCACACTTGACCAGATCGTCCTTGATTGAGTTGACGGTCATACCATGTGAGTCGCTCACTGAACCAGTGAGCTTGGACATTTAAATCTTGCTAACCTTCCTTAGGGCTGGCACTTCCCCTATATTGCAAAAACCGGTGATGGTATGAATCACTTCTGGTGTGATATCATGGGTCTGCTCTAGGTACATCTTGTCACCATGTACCCTACTTAGAATAATGTGAATGTGATCATCCAAAAATTCTTCAAGAAAGTAAACTACATTTTGGAGTTTCTTCTTTTCTAGAATGTTGAATTATGGTTTAATCTTCTTATCCCTTCCACAGAACAAGCTCAGCTAGGAATGGATCACAAGAGACCCTAGGTCTTCGATTTTGCAGTCTATGTAATCAAAAATCCCTTCTTCTACTATAACACCAACCAGTACTTGAGACAAGGCATTGTATTTTGATTTTTTCTTAATGAAGTCCATAGAATCAACAGTTGCACTAGAACTATCATGAGATGTGGAAGCCATGATAAACAAAGAATTATGAAAAATACCTTCGTTAGATTGAAATTTAGGGCTTCGCAATTAGAACTTCACTTGACACTCCTTCGATTGCAGAGATACCGCTTTGCATTCTACACTCCTCCAACAGATGTTTGCTTCAAATTCTTCTTCGAGAATTTGATAAATTCTTTGATTCACAGTGTAATTCACTTTCCTTCGCTCTGCACTTGAAAAACTTCTTCACTCGAAAAATGATAAGTGAGAAATGATTTCAAAATTCCTTTTAAATAGGTTCTCCACCTACCATAATAAATGCTCCAATATTAGGGCGTAAACCCTAATTTGCCTTTTACCATTTCCGGTCTTCTGCCAACTAACAGGTATCACATACCAGTTAAGGTCTTTTACCGGTGTAAATCGAGGGTTCGAAGTATTTCACCATTTGCTCCCCCTAAGCTTTTCTGATACTTAGTTTGTCGGTTCTGTGATTTCCACACTAGGTGCAGAAACCGGTTCTTCTTACAACACTCCTGGTTTCTTTTTCTAGGTTTTGTTCATATCCGCTTGAATAGTGTCAATATCAATATTTCCTTCGGGAGTGACTGGTATGTCATCCGATATGTTCTTTCTTGTTCTACAGAATCTGGCAATGTGACCCGATTTGTTGCAATGATAGCAGATCATTCTAGGTGCTCTACAAGGTCCATTATTCATGTTACCGTTCTTCCTCCTGCATGTTGCAGTAGTGTGACCATGACAATGATAGATCAAACAATTTGCTCTCCATCTAGTTGTCGCTTGATAGCAACCACTTCCTGACTGATGATTAAAGGTGTTAAACCGGTTGTGATTCCGGTTCACAAAAGGTTTTGGCCCAACTCCTAGAGTCTTTGAAGGATATCTTCCAGTGGTGTTCATAATAGACCTGCATTCAGATGCTCTATGCCCAAACTTGTTGCATGCATAATAATTACCATTGAACTTATTAGATCTAGGTACATTGTTTATAAAGTAAGGAAAATTATTGTAGGCTTTGCTCCTACACACATTGGCAGAATGTCCTTCTTTAAGACAGTTAAAACAAACAGGTTTAAACTTTTGCTTACCTTTATCTTTTGATGCCAGTTGTTTCTTCGATGCTTCAACACTTGCACCAGAGGTCTCACCTTTCTCATGACTGGAATAACCAAGTCCAGCAGTATTCTTGATAGGTTTGGCAGATTCAAGCTTGTGCTCTAGCTTAACAGTACTCCTGTTGAACTTAGCAAGTATTTCCTTTGACTCAGAGAGTTCTTTGGAAATAGCAGCATTTGTTTCCATCAAGTTTGCATTCTCGGAGATGGCCATGTTCAGTTCTCCTTGCATGTCTTCCTTTTCCACTTTGCTCGCATGGAGTTGAGCAGTTAGGGCACTAATCTCTTGCTTCAGCTTGGAGATTTCATGATCTTTGTATTTTACCAGATCTCTAGCTTTCCTCCGGTTCTCAATCTCTTGGCACATTCGAATAGTCAGTCCTTCCAACTCTTTTCTTAGGTTGGAATTGGATTCATTCATCTTTTCTACTTCTTGAATTAGAGCTTCCATGTCTGCTTCATCTAAAGAACTATTTTCAGATAGCTCCATCAGTTTTTCAGCATGTTCTCTCCTTTTTGCCTAAGAGGCCTTATATTTGACCATAACATCATCATAGGCTTGCTCAGACTGAGTGAGCCAATGAGTAAGTTCCCTCATATCTCTTTCCAAGTGGTTAGACTTATAGAAAGGTTGGCTCAGATACCAATTGATGAATACTAAGAGTGGGGGGGTGAATTAGTATGCCAAAAATCACTGTACTTAAACACTTTACTAGACTACCGGTAAACTGGTAAAATAGTTTAGCAGACAAATCGGTTAGCACACATGCAAACCAAATAGAAAATAATGCATTCACCCACAGAAGCACAAACACCATAACACAAGAGATTTTGACATGGAAACCCAAATGGGAAAAACCACGATGAGATGAAACTCACAAGTAACTATCTGCAGAATAGGAACTAGACCGGTTAAGGTCATACAATGTTCTTTACCAGAATAGATCTTGTTAGGAATCTCAATCTTTGTTAGGAGATAAGTCCAATTAAAGACTACCTTTCTAGAGGATTTAAGATCCACAGATATGAATCATCTTGTTAGAGGATTTACAAAAGGCTTTTGGGCCTACCCGGTTAAGGGCTTTAGACTTGTCGAAGATGTGAGTAATCAACAAGTGAGTGATCTAGCAAATAGCATAGATTGCTTGGTTAGATCCTTGATAGATCATTCCTAATGCATTCCAACATTACTTTAGTCTTTAGCACATTCACACTCTACCTCTTCTCGTAGACCTGAACTTTACTTCTATGTTCACACTTACAAAAACTCCTCAACCACCTTAAACCCTAGCAACAACTTAAAACCCTAGACATGATGTCCTTATAAAGGAATCTGATTTCATGTCAGTCCAATAGGATTACATTACAATTTCCTAGGTTCAATGCATCTAGACATATCTGGTAACACGACACAAAAAGCATCGTTAAAGTGTCGGCACTGCCAAACAATCGGTGGATGGTAACTCACCACAAAATGCTGGTTGGTAACTCATCACAAAGTTTTATCGGTTCATACAAAATACCGGTTAAAGAAAAATACCGGTTGCTGGTTTGACAAAATGAAGACTAGGAAATATGAGTTGTGTCACTTCGTTCCTTCGTACCACTTGAGATCCTCAAACCGCTTGGGGTCTTCATACCGCTTCAGATTAGTAAACACTTTCTACAAAACACCGATAGTCTAAAGACTATAATACATCATACCAGTTGGAACAAATACCGGTTGAGCTTTAACTTATACATACAAAAATTGATCTCAAATCAAGTGTGTGTCCATGAATGACACTCACAGCATCAATCATCAATCATGAGGCAGTTCCATTCAGGACCAATACAACCTAACCAGTATGTTTCAAATTTTCATGGTTATTGTTACCGGTGTAACAAATTTGGTTACAAAATAGCTGATTGTGGATTAATCAATAAGCCATCTATGAGTTAAGAAAGTAGTAATTCATTTAATGCACTTTTGGATATGAATTTTGTCTACTATCAGTGCAATAGATATGGTCATAAGAGTTTTGATTGTAGGAAGAATAAACCAATACCCTACAATAATTTCAAGAACGTCCCCTCAAATGAAAATGTAAAATGCTATAACTGTCAAGAATTTGGACACACAACAAAGCTATGCAAAAATAGGAAGGTCAAGCAGATGAAGACAAATCTGGATCAAGAGCTGGTAACTGAACCTGAGCTCAATATAGCAGCAGACAAGGAGAAGGAAATCAAACCAGTTTGGGTTGAAAAAGAAAAAGAAAAGGAAGAATCAAGTCTCATAGTACAGACTGCCTTGCATGCTGAAAGGAAAAATCTATGGGTGGTAGATAGTGGTTGTTAAAACCATATGATTGGTGACAAAAAGAAATTCATTAAACTTGAAGACTGGAATGGTGGATCAGTAAGGTTTGGAGATAATTCTTCCATCAAAATAAAGGGAAAAGGAACTTTAAGCATTGATGGAAAACTGAAGGCACATGATGTAAATTATATGGAAGGCCTAAAGCAAAATCTATTTGTTGGGACTCATTAAAATTGAGTCAATTTTAGAGGCCCATTTCAAAATTTTGCTCTGCATGTCAGAAAAGTACCTAAATGAGTCAGTTTGAATGGCCTAGTTTGCGAGAGGGCAAAATGGAGCCGATTGATTTTCAGAGGGTAACGCTTGAAAGACATGTCCTACACCTTTCATTTTGCCTATTCAGGGATGTGCAACTTTCAGAATTCAGTTTGGAGAAGTTTACCAGGTACCCATTTCGAGGGGTGAGCTGAAAGTGCATTTTAGGCACAAATGCAAATTTTATGGAGTAGCCTACTTTGAGTGATTCTATCTTTTTCCCTATTGATCTTCATGAATAAATTCAAATTGGATTGGATTCTATGCATAAATGTGAGTCATCCTACAAAATTTCAGGCCTTGACGAATCCATTTGCTCAGTTTTTGAAGCCAAATCCGTTTGCAGTTTGTGTGTTTTGACTAGTCCCTGTTTCGACAGCTAGTCGGAGCCCTATTTCGCACAAATGTAAAAGTTGCCTCAGTGAGTGTTATGATATAATGTTTATTCTGGGCTAATTTTGGTATAAATGATGAGCTACGTTTCAAGTTTCAGGCTCCTACCAATCCGTTTAGTCGGTTTGCAAAAGGGTTCATTGAACTATCATTTTCAATCTTCCGCACTTTCAGTGTTATATTAGTTAATGTAGCCATTTTCATGAGTGCGCCGATTGCATCCTATCAGTCTTGTGATCGAACTAAAATTTCCAAGTTTTAATATGTACTTCAAGGTACCTATATTTTAAATTTGAGGGCCTACAGAGGTCGTTTGATATTTTTGAGAAAGGCGTCATGTGTTGCCAGAACATTGACTTCATCAAGTCCGCAATGTCGACAAAGCCAGTTGGTGATTTTCACCGATTAATATCTCTTCGCTCAAGATTCATCTTGAAAAACCACTTGGTAGAGTTCATCCTTGTATATCAGAGTACACGTCTGTCAGATGGCGAGCTCCAGAAAGGCGTTTTGACCGGCTTGAAAAATACGTCTTCGCGATTAAATGCGAAAATGTGGCGTAATTGCCTGAAGGTTGCAAAATTCAGTTTGATGATCCGAAAACGATGTTGATCGTTTCCAGAGGTATGGGTAAGGTTCCTGAAGCATTTCGAAGGTCAGTTGCATGAAAACGAAAAAAAATTTAGTCGGACCCACTTTGGGGCCCAACCTGATTTGTTGCTTCACGATGTTTTTTGAATCAAGGTTTAACAATATGGTTCAAATGAAGGAGATCATTGCCGTATAGATTTTTTATGGTCTATAAAGACATGAATGATGTGCATTGGATGCTCTCTATTGTCATGATTTCATTCCTATCTGGGGTTTTGAATCCTAGGTTTGCATTGTTTGTATTCCATTGATCGTGTGTTATATCTCCACGAGCCAATTCACAGTCCCTAAGAGCCATTAAATAGAAGTTACAATATACAAAGATAGTGAAATCAAATTACAAAGTCATTTTCAAAATAACAAATAGGCAAATCAGAAATGGAATGAGTTTTGAAAGTCTAATGATTGCTGAGAATGTATAGGAGTTGAAAGAGGCATGGAGAATGTTGTTGAAAAACATTAAAAAACTACAGCAAGTGCACTTGGCTGGTGAACTTGGCGAATTTCTCCTCTACTGTGGAGTTTAGAGACTTTCAGAAGAGGCAGCGTGGCATAGTTTAAGAATATAAAGATTTCCATTAAAATGCAATGTAGAATCCTTCCCTTCAACGTGGAGTTTGGGAGGCATAGAAACCTTCAAGCAAATGCACATTGGCAGCATTGAAAACCCCAAGTGTCTTCCATCTGCGTGGTAAATAGGAACAACAAGAAGCATGACATGGAGACAACAATAGCAATCAAAAAACCATTAAAGCAAGTGCAATAGCAGGTGTGATGTCTCCCTATTCTCCCTTTGGTATGGCGTGGATCTGCTATAGTGTTATGGCGTAGGCATTCAAAAAACAAACTCCACAAGCTCTAGCATCCTCTAAGTGCCATGAGATGCAAACTTCCCCTGGGTGTGGATGGCCATAAAGGCAGCATTGAAGTCTCAAGGTAGAGGCATTGCCAAGTCAGAATGTTGTTCTCCTCCTGCATGGCATGTGAAAGGATAGAGCTTTTTAGAAAACAATGCAGTTTGCTAGGTGTAAAACCCTTTCCCCACGTGAAAGCCTTTGGCACAAAAATGAAACAAATGCAATATGGTAGATTTGTTCTCCACGACCCTGCCAATCACTCCTCCTAAATTTGATAGTGCATCCTTCATTTCCTTTTTAACGTGGTATGGTGAGTTTTTTGCAGAAAATGTTTCAAATAAACTTATAACTCCACTCTTTTGCATGGCTATTTGGAGGAATTAAGTTTCAAACGAGTGTAGTTTCTAGGTGTATTGTTACCCCCCCTATGCAAAATATGGATGGTGAAGAAGCCATTAAAAGCTTCAAAATTTGCAATTCCAGGCATAAGCCTTAATCCCACATTGGCTGGGCGAGCATGTTTTTTGATATTTATATGTAAATCTCCACCAATACATAATGTCAAAGCCTATGGGATTTTGACAGACGGTGTTGTTGGGCACCCAAGGCGGACTGGTGCAGGAGCACCTAACACAAAGGCATAAAAGGAGTCTATAAGAGGATGAAAATCAATTCATAAGTATATTCAATTACATTTTCATTTGTAATGTCATTTTGAGTCAATATGAATCAATATGTAAGGCTAAAAGAGCCCATTGTAATGAGTTGTCCAAATTGTCCCAATAAGGTCTTGAATTAGTCATTTAGTAATATTTGTATAAAATAACCTTGGAGGGGTAAAATGGTGACAAAAATACATTATTATTCCATCCTAATATGTTTTGAAGGTTATTTTAAAGGTTTAAAGTCATTTGAGTCAAAAGTTGTAAAGGTTGTAAAACGCAACTTTTTAAAAGTTGTAAAAAGACCAAAATGGGAAGTTGTATGGTTATAAGAGGAAGTTGGGTAGTTGTAACTTCCATGTGAAGATGAAAAGGCTATAAAACATATGTAATGGTCATTCATAAGGGTAGGTAAAAGTTGGAGAAGGAATTGGAAAGCTTTGGAAATTTTTTGGTATCATACTTTCATTGTTTCAATCTCTTGTTTTGTGGTCTTGAAAGTTTTTCCTCTTGTTTCTAGGCCTTGTGAGGCCATGTACAGCCTGGAAACAAGTGTATTTATATCATGATAGTGTAGTATAATGAATAATATTTCCATTTCTTTTGTTTTTAGTTGATTTCATGCATTTTTGAGAAAGTTATGAGAGTTTTGGTGAAAACCATTTGGAACTACCCAAACCCTGATTCACTGCGACCAGTTTTGGAAAAACCATCATAACTTTGGATTTAACCATTAGATCCTTCTATAATTTGGAGAAACATTTTATAACTAGCATTTATAAAATCTGACCAGAGAAATTGTTTGGTTGATTAATATTTTAAGAGTTATTAATGAATGTTCATGACTATAATTTCATGACCAGAATAGAGTAAATTTCATAGTTTGGGAAAATTCTTGATTTTCATTTGCAAGAAATGAATAGATGAAGGATTTAAATGATTCATATTTAATGTATAATATATGGATCTACAAAAATGATGGATTTATATCTATGGAGAAGAATTGATAATGGTTATTTGTTTGATGATTTTATTGGGAAATATATGACAATGCCTCTAACATGTTGGAAGATTTGTGTTGATGATTGAACTTCACAAACGATTTGAGGTTCTTGGTTGGTTCATCATGATGCTCTGCATCAAATTGGTATCAGAGCCCAGCAAAAGGTCTAGGTTTGGAAAGTTTTTTTGTGGATAAAGAAAGAGAGTATTAGTAAAGTAGTGGCAGAAGGAAAGAGAACAGATGGAAATGTTTATAATTTGAAGGAATGCTATGAATCTCAATGCATGTTAGGACAAGTAGATGAAAGTTGGTTGTGCCACCAAATATTAGGACACATACATCTTGATAACTTAGTTGTTGTAAGCAAAAAGGGGTGTGTGAGGAATATTCCACCCATCATCAAGCCGATAAACATATTTTGTGATGAATGTGTAAAAGGTAAGCAAACTAAAGTGAGTTTCAGGTCAAAGAAGCACAACACCTCAAGACCACTTGAAATTGTGCATACAGACTTGTGTGGTCCAACTCGAACAAGAGCACTTGCCAGTGAAAGATACTTTATGCTCTTCATTGATGACTACTCAAGAACGATAAGGGTCACCTTTCTGCAAGATAAATCACAAGCATTTGAAACATTCAAGATCTTTCAGAAGATGGTGGAAAAGGAAAGTGGGTACAGATTAAAATGCCTAAGATTAGATAGGGGTGGAGAGTTCACATCCAACGAATTTGAAGATTATTGTGAAAAACATGGAATTAGAATACAATACTCTACTCCTAGAATACCACAACAAAATGGTGTGGTAGAAAGGAAGAAAAGGACAATCAAGGAGATGGCCATAACCATGTTAAATGAGGTCAGTTTGTCAGACACATATTGGAAAGAAGTTGTTCATACTACTGCATATACTTTGAATCGGATTCAATTAAGAACAAACAACAAAATGACACCTTATGAGTTATGGTATGACCGGAAGCCATTGGTCAAATATTTCAAAGTATTTGAAAGCAAGTGCTTTATCAAGAAAGATATGGATGGTCTAGGAATTTTTGACTCCAGGAGTAATGAAGGAATTTTCCTTGGTTACTCATCTAACAACAACGACTACAAATGCTACAACAAAAGACTAAGAAGAGTCATTCAGAGTGTGCATATAAGAGTTGAGGAAGATATGCACAAAGGATGTCAACCATAGGTTAATCGGTATGATGACTCTGGTGATGAACATGATGAAGTTCAGTCAGATATTGAACTAGAGGTAGCATCCAAGAAGGTCCCCAACCGGTATGTACAGCTGAATCACTCAGAAGAGCAAATTCTGGGAAATAAGAGTGATGGTGTGCAGACTAGAAGAAGACTTGCCCAGAATGATGAACAAGTCAACCTATGCCTCATGACTGAACTTGAACCCAAAACATTCAATGAGGCCAGGAAAAGACAAGAATGGATGGATGCCATGGAAGAAGAACTGAAACAGATTGAGAAAAACAAGACTTGGGAATTAGTTCCTAGACTAGAAGACAAGAATATCATTGGCACAAAATGAGTATATAGGAATAAAATGAAGAAGGTAAGATTGTTAGACATAAAGCTAGACTCGTGTGCAAAGGATACTCTAAGGTAGAGGGAATTGAATTTGAAGAAACATTTGCACTGGTGGCCAGATTAGAAGCAATTAGAACGTTTCTAGCCTTCTCTGCCTACAAAGGCTATAAAGTATACCAAATGGATGTAAAATTTTCCTTTCTAAATGGAAATTTGGAAGAAGAAGTGTACATGGAGCAACAAGAATGGTTTATGTTGCATGATGATGAGACATTTGTGTGCAGGTTGAAGAAGGCCTTGTATGGTCTAAAGCAAGCTCCTAGAGCATGGTATTCAAGATTAGATCTATACCTAAAGGAACAGGGATTCAAAAAGGGGAGTGCAGATAACAATTTGTACATAAAGAAAGATGGGAACCACACGATCATTGTGGTTGTGTATGTTGATGACATTATCTTTGGAGGCAACAAGGACACTCTCTGTAAATAATTTGCTGATCAAATGTAGTTAGAATTTGAGATGTCAATGCTTGGTGAATTGACATACTTCCTTGGTCTGCAGATATTACAGGATAAAGGAATCTTTATCTCACAAGTCAAGTATGCAAAGGAGATGCTGAAGAAATTCCAACTGGAAGATTGCAAACCAATAAGTACCCCCATGGTGATCGAAACCAAATTGAGAAAGAATGATGAATCACCGGTGGTGGATCAGACTCTGTATAGATCCATGATAGGCATGATAGTTCTGATACTTAATATAAGTACAGATCCAATAGCCAACAAGATGAGAGAGGGGGGTGAATCATACAAACTTAATCATCCATAAAAACATCAGATTCAACCTCGGTAACATATACTTCAGTAATATAACCAAAATTGTTAAACATGCAAACTCAAAAGCATATGAACATCATAAACCTCATAACACCAGATTTAACGTGAAAACCCAAATAGGGAAAAACCACTATGGGATTTCAGACCCACTAAGAAATATACTCTTCTAGAGTATGCTCGATTAAAAGAAAATCCTGTTAAAGATTACAAACACATTGCTAGATGTGACCCGGTTAAGGGATTTCCCTTAGATCTATTAGGATCTTCACTTTGTTAGAAGTGACCTTGTTAAAGGATTTCAAACACTCAATCAGAATGTCACCTTGCTAGAGGGTTTTACATATAAGACTGTTAAGTCCACTCGGTTAAGAGATTTTCTGTCACTTTCTCAAAATAACAGTAATAAAAATCTATCTGCAACTTCACATCTAAAATGCTAAAGCAGATTCCTATTTATTCGATACAATCTAGACATAGAACTAATCTTGTCTATCTGCTGGGCTTCTATACTCTGTTATTCTAACAGGTCTTCAAGCTTCTGTGCTCGGTAATCACTATATAGCATGCTTGTGCATACACTTGCCCGCATACATTGTTTATCAATAGTTTCCTATTTATAAACAATTAGATAACCGCTTAATCTCCTTGATCACATTTCCCATGACCAATCATAGCCATCAGATCTTTTATCTTGTCCAAGTTCAATGCATCTTTCAATCTGAAAACATTTTACCCCACCTAGGAACTTGCATATTAGTCTTGGAACTTGTGCTAGGGTATTGTGATTCAATCTGAGCTGTAGATCTTCATGCCAACTTTTCATTGCCTTAGATTCATTAACAAACTTCTTCCACTGCTCACCAATCATTTAATCCATTCCAGCTCATCAGCTTCCTTCATTAAATACCACATGTAAACATTTAATGCATTCTGTTATAGCTCGGTTACAACTCGGTAACAACTCGGTGAATACTAAACTTCACTCAGTAGACATTCCACCTTCATTAACCGATAGCGATAACCTTAGGGTTTACCGACTAGGTTCTTTGCTTGATAACATAGTATAGTATTAACCTTTACATTTTACAACATATGTATGATGTTAAAACAATCTAAAACATCATGATCTCATCATTGTCTGACTCGGTACTAGTTGCCCATTGAATACCTTATTCATCCCCTTATTCATCATATTCTTTCCTGTGTCTTTTACCGACATCTTTATAATCTTCATATCATACTTCTCAAGATATGGCAACATCATACTGAATTAGAAAATCAATTTCTTGACATCAATGACAAAATAATAATATCAAAACAGTAATACATCTTTAATCAGTTATATCCATAATCATTAGCAACCTTCTCAATATCCTTATGAAATGCCAACAATCTTTCATTGTATGTTATAATGCAATATTGCCAACAATCTCCCCCTTTGGCATTGATGGCAAAACCAATTGATTTGACCTTAAAAGATTCGGATTGCTGTGATTCTAAAATGCTGAAATGCTCTCCCCCATACATTAGACTTCTTCTATTTCTTCAGTCTTTTTTCCAATCTGTAGTCTACCTGATAGGTCTTCTCTCAGTCTTCTCCTCTTTCCAATCTATAGTATGCCTGATAGGTCTTCTCTTAGTCTTCTCTCCTTTATATTAGTCTTCTCCCCCTTTGTAGGTCTTCTCCCCCTTTGACAAAAATGCCAAAGAGTAGAGAACTAAAACATAATTACTTTTTGTAAGAAGTGATTTCCTGCTGTTTTGTATCAACTGAATCTCGGTCAGAGCATTTGTCTTCAATTCCTGTTCCCTATATAATTCCTGTACTAATTCATGTACAACTTTAGAAAACATCCTAAACTGTATAAATTAGCATCAACTCCCAAAAAATATTCAATAGAGTCATCGGATTGATGCTTTCACTGAACTCGGTCAGTCAGTAGAAGATAGGGGTAGGACCCCTAACTTACTTCTGAGATATTCAAAAGTGTCCTTTGGTAGTGGCTTGGTGAAGATATCTGCTATTTGCTCCTTTGTGCTGACATACTCCAACACCACTTTCTTCTCTTGAGCTTCTTCTCTAAGATAATGATATTTTATAGATATGTGCTTTGTCTTAGAGTGCATAACAAGATTCTTTGAAATATTAATGGCACTAGTATTGTCACAGATTATAGTTACTAGCTCGGTAACTTTCTCATTTATACCTTCCAACAGTTGTTTGATCCATGCAATGTTGGTACAATTTAGTGCTATAGCAACGTATTCAGTTTCTGTTGTTGACTGTGAAACACATCCTTGTTTCTTGCTAAGCCCACTCACTAGTCTTTCTCCTAAAAAGAAAGCTCCTCCACTTGTGCTTTTTCTATCATCAATGTTGCCTGCCCAATCAACATCAGTATAAACTTTTAAATCAAAATCATGTCCTTTCTGATATACTAAGCCATAATCCTCAGTGCCTTTCAAGTATCTAAAAATTCTTTTGATTGTTGTCATGTGTGTTTCCTTAGGATCTACAAAGAATCTTGCAACTATACCTACTGCATGTGTTATGTCTGGTCTGTTGTGAACAACATATTGTAGCTTTCCAATCATGGATTGGTAAAGTGTCTCATCAATAGATGCAGATTCATCATTCTTTGACAATTTACAATTGGTAGTCATAGGAGTACTTAGTGGTTTTGAATCCTCCATTCCAAATTTATTCAAGATTTCCTTTATGTACTTGGATTGAGTAATGAAAATCACATTTTTCATTTGTATTATCTGTAAACCTATAAAATACTTTATCTCACCGATTAATGACATCTCAAATTCTTTGCTCATTTCATTTCCAAAGTTCTTGCATAAAGAGTCATTTCAACAAAATATAATATCATCAACAAATATGGCTGAGATCAGTATTCCATTTTCATCACTCTTCATGTACATGTTGTTGTTCTCACTTGTCCGTATAAAACCAATCTTAATCAAATAAGAGTGCAATCTTTCATACCATGCTCTAGGTGCTTGTTTCAAACCATATAAAGCTTCGTTCAATTTACATACCTGATCTTTATTATTGTCTTCAACAAATCCTTCAGGTTGTTCAATGAAAACTTCTTCTTCTAATATTCCATTCAGAAATGCAGATTTGACATCCATTTGATATATCTTGAAATTCTTGAAAGCAGCATAGGCCAACAATGTTCTTACTCCTTCAAGTCTAGCAACAGGTGCAAAGGTTTCACCATAATCAATTCCTTCTTCTTGAGCATAACCTTTGCAAACTAGTCTTGCTTTGTTTCGAATGACCTCTCCTTTTTCATTTAGCTTGTTTCTGAAAATCCACTTTGTACAGATTACATTTTTGTCCTTCGGTCTTGGGATTAGTGTCCATGTGTCATTCTTCTTGATTTGATCAATCTCTTCTGTCATAACATTTATCCAATCTTCACTATTAAATGCCTCTTTCACTATTCTCGATTCAAATTCAGATATCAAACATGTGTTCTGTCTTAATTTGTTCCTTGTCATCACTGGATCATCCTTATCTCCTATAATTTGACTTGGTGCATGATGTCTTCTGACATACTTGGCTAATACAGGCTCAATAGGCTTTGTATGATCTTCTTTATCACTCAGTAACTGGATATTCTCTTCATTTTCTTCAACAATCTTCTCGGTAGGACTTCTCGGTTGAACATAGACAAATTCATCATAATCTTCTGGTTCCTTGGAATTTCCTTCATCATTTCTTTCTGCAAATTCATCAATTTTCACATTTACACTTTCTACTATTTTGTTAGATGATTTGATCAGACATTTTAATGCTTTGCTTCTAGAAGAATAACCTAGAAACGTTCCTTCTTTACTTTTCTGATCAAATTTGCCATTTATATCATCTTTATGAACATAGCATTTACTTCCAAAGATTTTAAAATAACTTACATTAGGTTTCTTATCATACTAGATTTCATATGGTGTCTTCAAAGTACCTTTCTTCAATTGAACTCGGTTCAAGGTGTAAACAGCATTGCTTATTGCTTCTCTCCAAAATGTTTATGGAACCTTCTTTTCAATCATCAGTGTTCTAGCACAATCCATAATAGATCTGTTTCTTCTCTCAGCTATTCCATTCTGCTGTGGAGTTCTCGGTGCAGAGACTTGTCTTTTAATACCATGATCATTGCAAAATAAATTGAACTCATCAAATGTGAACTCTCCTCCTCTATCTAATCTAAGACATTTCAGTTGTCTTCCTATTTCATTTTCAACTCTTTCCTTGTACCATTTAAACATTTGAAAAGATTCTGATTTTTCTTTTAAAAACATTACTGACATCATCCTTGAATAGCCATCCACAAATAATATGAAATATTTATCACCATAATAACTCTGAACTTTCATAGGACCACAAAGATCAGTGTGCACTAGATCTAAACTTCCCTTAGAAGTGTAAGACTTACTTGTAAAGCTTGATCTTGTCATCTTGCCCATTTGGCATCCTCGGCACATAGCATTCTCAGGTTTTTCAAGACTTGGTAGACCTCTTACTCTGTGCTTCTTACTTATTTTGATCAGATTATCAAAATTTACATGACAAAACCTTTTATACCATAACCAAGTATCATCAATCTTTGCATGCAAACACTTATTCTGAGTTGAGTCAAGGTGAAATGTGTTACCTTTTCTTTGTGTCCTAGTAGCAGCTAACTTTTCATTCTTGTCATGAACTTTGACAATTCCTTTCTGAAATTCTATTTGGTAACCTATGTTGTTTAGCTATGCTACACTCAACAAATTGTATTTCAAACATTCAGCCCAATAAACATTATTGCATCTTGCATTATCAAGAAGTGTTATAGATCCTTTACCTCTCACCGAACATGGTGCATCATTACCAAATCTAACATAGCCTCCATCATAATCTTCTAACATAACAAACTTGTGTTTATCTCCTATCATATGATGTGAGCATCCACTATCTATAATCCAAGAATCATTAGTGTTTATGTGAGATATTAGGGATTTTTCTTCATACCTTTCTTCATCTGATCCATCCTTGATAGCCACATAAACTACTTCCTCTATATCAGTCTCATCTGATTTATCATCATTAGATTCCTCATCAGCAATTAAGCATGTCTTTCTCTCTCTTCTTCTGAAGTCTTGGTGTCCTCTGTAATGATTGTCTTTCTATCTATCATCTCAGTAATCTCTTTTTTCAGTAAAATCTTTGTCAAGACAATTAGAAGCCATATGTCCTATCTTATCACAATTGAAACATTTCAAAGGTAGTTTTCCTTTATACTTACCTTTGCCTCTCGGTAATCTTTTGGCTAATAGTGCTTTAAACTCTTCTTGCTTTCTGATTTCTTCATACAATTTGTGTACTTCTTCCATGTTCTTCTGAAATCTTTCACTTGCTCCACTATGATCTCCTTCAGAGTACTTATACTTTCTTTCATTGTAATCATTAGATTCATCAAGATGAAAAGAACTAAATGCAGATTCAACTTTATTTACCTAAGATCCACTGTTATCAAAATTACTTAACTCAAATGCATGTAGCTTACCAATAGTAGCATCTAAAGAAACTGGCATATTAGGTACAAACCTCAATTCATTGATTGCAGAGACTCGGATTGCATAAGCTGGTAGAAGGGTTCTCAACAACTTACTTGTTATATCTTTTTCTTCAATAGTTCCACCTGCTCCTTTGATTTGATTGACAATCTCCTTTAGTCTTGTATTGTACTGAGTTATTTTCTCACCTTCATTCATCCTCATAGATTCAATTTGTCCTCTTAGACTATCTACTTTTTCTCTTTGAACATGTTCATCTCCTCCATATACTGATATGAGCTTGTCCCACATTGCCTTTGCATCATTGCAGCCTTCTAGATCATTAAACTCTGAATCGATCAATGCAGATGTTATTTCAATCATTGCTTGAATATGTTCTTGCTTCGCCTTTATCTCTTCCATAGTCAATGGATAGGTGCTCAGTGTAACAAAATCATTCTCTAGATAGTATACAACATATTCTCCAACTCCTGATAGATGTAGCTTCATCCTTTTCTGCCATGTAGAGAAACTTGACTTGTTCAGCTTCGGTGCATCCCTCTTATACATCTTTGGATCTTTAACTCAAGTGCCTTTAAACTTTGCTTCCGCAGTCCAAAGCTCTAATACCAATTGATAGTTATGATACTTAATATAAGTAAAAATCCAATAACCAACAAGATGAGAGGGGGGGGTGAATCATACAAACTTAATCATCCATAAAAACATCAGATTCAACCTCGGTAACATATACTTCAGTAATATAACCAAAATTGTTAAACATGCAAACTCAAAAGCATATGAACATCATAAACCTCATAACACCAGATTTAACGTGGAAACCCAAATAGGGAAAAACCATTGTGGGATTTCAGACCCACTAAAAAATATACTCTTCTAGAGTATGCTCGGTTAAAAGAAAATCCTGTTAAAGATTACAAACACATTGCTAGACGTGACCCGGTTAAGGGATTTCCCTTAGTTCTGTTAGGATCTTCACTTTGTTAGAAGTGACCTTGTTAAAGGATTTCAAACACTCAATCAGAATGTCACCTTGCTAGAGGGTTTTACATATAAGACTGTTAAGTCCACTCGGTTAAGAGATTTTCTATCACTTTCTCAAAATAACAGTAATAAAAATCTATCTACAACTTCACATCTAAAATGCTAAAGCAAATTCCTGTTTGTTCGATACAATCTAGGCATAGAACTAATCTTGTCTATCTGCTGGGCTTCTATACTCTATTATTCTAACAGGTCTTCAAGCTTTTGTGCTTGGTAATCACTATGTAGCATCCCTGTGCATACACTTGCCCGCATACATTGTTTATCAACAATTTCCTATTTATAAACAATTAGATAACCGCTTAATCTCCTTGATCACATTTCCCATGATCAATCATAGCCATCAGATCTTTTATCTTATCCAGGTTCAATGCATCTTTCAATCTAAAAATGTTTTACCCTGCCTAGGAACTTGCATATTAGTCTTGGAACTTGTGCCAGGGTATTGCTGTTCAATCTGAGCTGTAGATCTTCATGCTGACTTTTCATTACCTTAGATTCATTAACAAACTTCTTCCACTACTCACCAATCATTTAATCCGTTCCAACTCATCAGCTTCCTTCATTAAATACCGCATGTAAACATTTAATGCATTCTGTTATAGCTCGGTTACAACTCGGTAACAACTCGGTGAATACTAAACTTCACTTGGTAGACATTCCGCCTTCATTAACCGATCGCGATAACCTTAGGGTTTACCGACTAGAATCTTTGCTTGATAACATAGTATAGTATTAACCTTTACATTTTACAACATATGTATGATGTTAAAACAATCTAAAACATCATGATCTCATCATTGTCTGACTCGGTACTAGTTTCCCATTGAATACCTTATTCATCATATTCTTTCCTTTGTCTTTTACCGACATCTTTATAATCTTCATATCATACTTCTCAAGATATGGCAACATCATACTGAATTAGAAAATCAATTTCTTGACATCAATGACAAAATAATAATATCAAGACAGTAATACATCTTTAATCAGTTATATCCATAATCATCAGCAACCTTCTCAATATCCTTATGAAATGCCAACAATCTTTCATTGTCTGTTACAATGCAATATTGCCAACAAGGCAGTCTACTGTATCTAACTGCTTCAAGACCAGATATAGTTTAGGTAGTGTGCATGGTGGCCAGATTCCAAGTTGCACCAAAACAATCACATATGAATGTTGTTAGCAGAACTTTTAGATATATACAAGGAACGCTCAGCTATGGCTTATGGTATCCTAAACAAGGAAATTTTATCTTGGAAGCATACACTGATGCTGACTGGGTAGGATGCATTGATAATAGAAAGAGCACAAGTTGTGGTGCATTCTTTCTAGGTGACCGTTTGGTCTCTTGGCATAGCAAGAAGCGGGACTCAGTCTCTCTATCTATTGTTGAAGCTGAGTACATTGTTGCTGCCACATGCTACTCTCAGGTGCTTTGGATAAAGAAGACTCTTAAAGACATATAGGTGGATATTGTTGATCCTATTCTCATCCAGTCTAACAATTCGAGTGCAATCAACATAGCAAAGAATCAAGTCATGCATTCTAGAATGAAGCACATTGCTATCAAGTATCACTTTCTAAGAGAGAAGGTTTAAGGATAGGAGGTAAGGATGGATTATGTTCCTATTGGTGAACAAGTAGCAAAAATTTTCACCAAACCATTATCGGTAAGCACTTTTGGGTACCTCTGACACAAGTTGGGAGTTGTGTCATCTATATAGGCAAGCCTTATGTGGCTCAGGGGGAGCTGAAAATGGTAAAAGGAGAGCTTGGTATGGATCAAAGGGGGAGTGCATAGTATCCTTTTTCATTGTCTCAAAGGGGGATAAAAGTACCGGTTATGAAGTGAATTGTGAGAAGTTGACATTAATGCCAAAGGGGGAGATTGTTGGTATTTTGGCACTAAGTTGTCATTGATGTCAACCGACATGATGGATAATCACATAAGGGTGAGCATAAAGAATGAGTTGTCACAAACCTCTAAGGTAAAGATGTGCTACCAGTTTAGTATGCTTTACCGGTTAACAAGAGAAGAAAGCTTGATCAGAAAAGGGATGTACCGGTATGTTTCTTCTGGACCATCTATGTGTTGGTGGGCCATGTCTTGATCTTTCTGATGCCATGTGGAGCAGAGGTGGCAAACATGTTGTGGTTGGTGAAGCCTCATCGACAGGGTCGATGAAACAGATAATCGCCATTAATGAAGGTGCCACAAATCAGGGGATTGTATATGACCGATTGTGGCTCAAAAAAGAAGGAATGATAGAGGAAGATTAGGGAGTAGCTGGGGCCTGAATCAATACAAAGCAAATCTGATTCAGGAAATCCTCGAAAAGGAAACAACCGAAGTGCCTTTATGTGTCGACGGATTTCAAGGCAGGAGATCTTGTTTGAGATTGCTATTTTCAATAGATATGCATTGGATAATGCAAACCATATACAAATGCATCTTTGAAGGACAAGTGATGGATCCAAGACAATCTAGACTAGATAAAATTGAAGATCTTTTCAGAAAGAGGAAACCCTAACCGGTCCAAAATTTGAATTGCGTTCTAGCGGAAATCACTAAATGAGAAATGAGAGATCATGACAGAAGTAAATGATGTTGTGAAGAAGGAGAAAAAAAATAGGATAGAGTAAGCAAGCAAAAGGATTACAAGCCATAGAAAGAGCTCTAAGAAAGTGGCAGTGTGTGTGAGCTAGCATACCGGTGAGAGGATTCTACCAGCAAAACTATAGTTGTGCAGTTATGCCTAACTGGCAAGGTGTGGCAGAGCAAGAAGCATCCAAGTGTGAAACGGTGTGTTGAGAGACTGTGTGAGAAAGAGAGAGAAAGGTGACAGAGGCTGAGAATCAGTGACATAAATCTCACAACCGACAGTGTGAGATTCTATGGAGAAGAGAAGACTATCAACCGACAAAGAGTTATTTGATCAAAGAGTTGTAGAATTTATTTGCAACAAGAAGCCTCAATTGTATTCAAATACTATTTCAATATACATCACCAATTTGAAGCTTGGTGTAGGGGTTTGTGCTCCTTGGGTAGGTGCCCTAAAAGTGCAGGGGTTGGTGCTCCTTGGGTTGGTGCCCTAAATATTTGTAAGTCAGTGTTTTACCTGTGAGGCTAGATTGGAGCAGTATTCTCCAGCAGCTTTTCTCACTGAGGTTTTTCTCATATTGGGTTTTCCTCGTAAATCTGGTGTTGTGAGTTCCTTTTGTGTGAATGATCTGTTTGGCCCTTCTTCTTGTATTACCGGTATGATTGTTTAGTGATTAAGTGAATAATTGATATTCTAAAGTTAGACTAGAAAGAGAAAAAAAGAGAAAGGTTTGAAACCACTGATTCACCTCCCTCTCAGTGGTATTTTGTGTTCAACACTTCTAGTGCTCACTCTTAACTATCTTTCTACCAAAGGATTTGTCAAAATACTAAATCTAACTATGACTTTTTTAATGCGCACGTTAGACACTATGTTATGTTTTTAAGAAAAAATTAGGGTCTATTTTTCGTGCGTGAAGGATTTGACCCCCTTAATCTTATCCAATTTTGAAAATTTTTAGTAGTTTGGAAACTAGATTTAAAGTACTACAATATTTGTTCTTTTCTTATCTTTATATCTTGAGTGGATGACTTTCAATTTTGCCTCCAAGTTCAGGTTCACTTGATTTCAGAAAAAAAGTGTCCACTTATACCCCCTTTTTGACCACCATCTTTGTGCACTTACCCAAAGGTCCTGCTATTTTACTGAAGTCCTTGATAAATCTCCTATAGTACCCTACATGGCCTAAAAATCTTCTTATATCCTTTTTCTTTGCAGGGGCAGGAAGAGAAAGTATTACTTCAATTTTGGCTAGATCTACTTGAATGCCTGATTGAGAAATATGATGTCCCAACACTATTCCTTCTTGCATCGTCATAAAGCATTTTTCACTGCTCAGGGATAAATTGTGATCCTTACACCACTGCAACACTTTGGCTAGATTTTGTAATGCCTCCTTAAAGGTGGCCCCATAAGAAGTAAAATTATCCATGTAAATTTCCATACAATCATGGGATATATTTGAAAATATACTAAGGACAACCCTTTGAAAGGTTGTAGGAGAATTACATAAACCAAAAGGAAGAACTGAATAGGCATAAGTACCCCAGGGGCATGTAAAGGTAATCCTCGTCTGATCTTCTCGAGCTATTCTGATCTGATTATAATCACTGAACCCATCCAAAAATGAAAAATATTGCTTTCCTGCTAGAGAATCTAACACTTGATCTATGAATGGAAGTGGGAAGTGATCCTTTTTGGTAGCGGTGTTGAGCTCCCTATAGTCCACACAAACTCTCCATTTCCCTCCTTTCTTTGGAACTATAACCAAGGGAGACACCCATTAACTGTCTGAAATTGGGTAAATGAATCCTACATTAAGAAAATTTTGTAGTTCCTCTTTAACCATTTCTCTTAGGGCAAGATTGATCCTTCTTTGAGGTTTTCTAACTAGTTTACAATCTTCTCTAATATAAATCCTATGGGTACACAATGTAGGGTTTAATCCCTTCATGTCATGATAGTCCCATGCGAAGGCTTTTTGTTGGGCTTTGAGTAGTTCTATTAATGACAATCTTTGATCTGCTGCTAATTGACTATTGACATTGAAATTTCTTCCTGAGACAACCTCTACTTGAGTGAATAACTCAGCACTTGATATTTTAGATAGACAAGAGGTTTGAACCTCTAATGGTAATAATGTATGAAATATGTATGTTGTTGCTGGAGAATCTAAAGAGCTTGCAGATGAAAGAAGAAAATGCAAAGGACTTGCTGGCATACCTGATGGTTGTTGGGCTGCTCCATAATGATTTCTTATGATGTTAGAGAGTATTGTATCATCCTCTTGAAGTTCTATGAATGGTTCCCTGGTTAACATCATTAGTTTCTAAACAGAATCAACTTCCTCTACTTCTTCTCCTATATCTGGCCATATTACTTTCTCTTGATTAAGTTGTGGTTGCTAGAGAATAAAGTGCAAGAATTTTTAGTAGTAATATGATTTGAAATGGTCATGTCTCTTGATCTGTAAACTATGTATGCATCAGATGTAGCAAGCCAAGGTCTTCCCAAAATGATTGGATATCCCCCCAATGTTGTCTTAGGAGAGAGTATTATTAAATCAGCTGGGTATTCCCAAGAATCTAATGTGACAACAATATCTTCAACCATCCCATCAGGCCGGACAGTAGAGCTATCAGCAAGCTGCAGGACCGTTGGAGTTGATCTAAGACTAGTAATGGTGAGTTGTTGCATGACATCCTTATTCATCAAATTTATGGCTGCTCCTAAGTCTATCAAGGCATTTTTAATTTGAGTTCCATTAGTAACTATCTTCACAATAGGGCTACCTGGGTTAGAATATTTAGGAACAACAATTTTTCCTAACATTATATCAGCCAATTGTCCTACTACATGCACTATTTTTGGGTCCTTTTTCTTTCTCCTAGGTTTCTTCAAACATGCTTCCTTAATAGCTTTTCCATATATGGTAATATCCTTAATAGATTGAAACAATGGAATCTTTACACATATATGTTTCAATTGATCAATAAGATCAAAAGCTATATCATCTTGCTGCCTAGACACTTCTACCTACAATCTTTGAGGAAATGAGGGAGTTCTTACAAGTGTGTCATAAGCAATCTCCTTAGATGGTAATTCTATTATGACTGGAGGAGATGGAGTAGGCAGTGTTGTTCTTGACTGTAAGTGAATATCAATTATATTGAGAGAGTATGCAGGATAGTTATTAGCATCAGTTGAAAAAACTTGTTGTTCCTGCTGGGGTTTTTTATTTAGATTTGGCACAGGCCATGTTGGTAGTTGGGTTGGCTTGGGTGAAGTAGCATTAGGAGTTGGGGGCATTAAAGCTGGCTGTTGGGACCATTGTTGTGGCTGCAGGAAACCTGATGATTGGTTTGCCCATTGTTGTCCTCCCCTCCATTGTAGTGACGGTTGTCAGTTACCTGGAGGAGGTGGCCAATTCCCTTGTGGTTGCTGCCATTGAGAGGAAGGACTCTAATAATTAGGCCAAGGATTTTGAGAGTTATTCCAAGACTAAGGAGCATAATTTCCAAAAAATTGGGAGTATGGTGGTTGCCATTGATTATTTTGTGCATTGAAATTCATATAAGGATTAGAAAATGACAATGGATCTTGCGACATACCTTATCTTGGAGGCCAAGGCCTTCATTGTGCAACATAAAATAGTTGTTCATCATCTCTATAGACAGCCTTGAATACTGGGGAAATATGTTGGCTATCAATTTTAGCTAGCAATTTACATTTACAGTCTGTCTTCTTTTGTTGATAGTGTGGACAAAATTTTGTGAGCATAGCCTCTACCTCCTCATGCTTCTTTCTTTCGTGAAGTGTATCCAACTGAGTAGCCATATTATTAATAATATCCTCCTTAAAATCCTTTAACAGTGAGTTATCTCCATTCTTGAAATTGTTGTAGATGCTTTCACAATTGAAGAACCAAGCCTATAGTGTCTTCCCCTCTTGGTTGCAGCTCTGGAGTACTTTTGACAGATCTATCTAATTTCATCCCATTGAACTTGATTAATACCTCCTCCTCCCATGAGGTCTAATGAATCAACACAATCTTCATTGATTCCCTTTAGAAAGATCAACTTCATGGATTCTTCACTCAAAGCGCTATGCTTGGATTTTATGACACTAAACAAAAACCTCTCCAAATAATCTTCCAGGATTTCATCTTCTTTTTGTGTCATCCTGAAGATATCATCACCATGTCAGTCCATTCCCCTGCAATAGTCTTTATACTTATCCAAGAATTTTATCTTCATCTCCTCCTAGGTAGTGATTACATATCTTTCTAGACTCATAAAACATCTCAAGGCATCTTCTTTCAGAGTAGCAAGGAATAACTTGAGTTTATGGGCGTTAGTGGTATAATCATAACTTCTACAAAGGATGTCAAATTAAAACAAAAAGGTATATGGATCTTCTATTACCAAGCCATGAAATTTTGGAAGAGAAGAAGCTGGTATATTCTTCAAATTTGCATTATCATGTAGGTTAGGAATGGGAAACTCAAAGGTTGGGTTTACAGCCAGAGGTGGAGGATTTGCTACCATTGGTCCCTGATAAAGGACTGAAGGTAAAACGTTTTTCTCAGGGGGTTTTTTTAGGTAGTCTAGGTCTCCTTTTGACAAATTAAAAAACACCTATATTTCTCACAAAGGCTTCTGCAAAAGGGTTTACTTCAGGTGCTTGATATGATCTTATATCTTGAGTGGGGTGTGAGGGAAGAAATCTTCCTAAAGCATCTCTTCTCCTCCTATGTATGCATATTAATTCAAAGATCTAACTAAAAACTTAAAACTAGTGGTTACAACAGGTTCTCAGTTTGGCACCATCCCCAACAACGGTACCAAAAATGTTGGTCCTCACAACTGGAATGGCAACTAGGTAATAAAACACAATTTAGAGATTGGATATCCTTGAATAGCTAGCTTTCTTGTAGAAAAGGCTCATTTACTTATCAACCAAGGACGTAAACTTGAAATAGGCCAGCACTGTATGTGCACCAAGTTCATATTGCAACCATTCTATGTTACGACGGAAAAGGAAATTCTTTGAAGGAAACATACAAAATCTTAATGAACTAAAAATTAATTTGAATTCACAACTGGAAATCACTCAAACAACTACTACTAAATGATGATGTTCTGGCAAGTGAACATGAACTACTCTACGACTGTGGCTACAGGAACAGATGCAGGAACTATTTCCAGTGGTTGCAGGAACAGACAATTGCCAAAACAACTACTACTGTAAATGGAAACTAACTAGAAAATAAAAAGGATTACTCACCATGTGGGCCCCCTTGAGTGAACATATCTAGAACTTTCATATTACAATTGTTGATCTTTCAAAGTCACATTGATCTCTTTATTCCATTTTGACTGTGAAAATACATAAGATATTAAAAGATTGAGTATTACAAATATTATGGTTGTTCTTCTCTATCCTGAGAGGAGAGAAAGACCTCTTTATTTAAATGGAAACTTATAACAGATTCTTAACTGATCAACCATATTCCTACGGAATAGGCAAACATGATTTATTTAAATAGAAGAAGAAGAAGTCAATGCAGGAAAATAGAACAACATTTGTCCTGCAGCTGAAAAAATATAGCATGACTAGCTTCCTAGATCTAAGCTCCACTAAGAATAGTTATAAATGTTTCATAAATCATTCTGCTGAAGAACTGGTCAAGTGTCTTTGATCTCCCTTATTACTACTTTCCTTTGACTGGGTCTGCATTGCGGCTACATACTCGGTACTTCTTTAAACTGCCACTTATTCCTTTCTTTTCCTTTGCCGACCCTGCAGCATGATGTTAATGGGCACAACAAACATGCGTATATACTGATGCTAACATGATATAATTTAAACCATACTTAAGATTGATTTATGATATTTGCATAGATAAATCATTTAAAAACCATTATATGATAACCTTAAGTATAAGTCAAATTAGTTTCAGAAACACTTAAAATGTATCAACTAAGAGGGTATCCTGATCCAAATAGCATCTAACCCCAAGACCTAGGCAGGAGTATTGTACCAAAAATCTATCAAAATAGAGCCATTATTTAGGCTCATCAACATCTAAGCAAGGTGTCGAATACACTCTTTCTATATAAAGTGTTAGCAATGACTGAATGTCTTGTTGATTGTTGGATGAGTGACTTTCTTTGATTTTGTGAAAGGTCAAGAGGTATATATTGATCATGAAGGGATGTATATATCTTTATACCATGGGGACTTCAGTCCCGTTATCATACATACATATTCAGTGGATGATATTTCATAAGCTAGCACAATGAGTTGTTCCACTTGAAAATCAAAGTGAGTTCCATTGTTAGGTATATCCAAGAGAGAGCCTACTATTGCCATTGCATTGGCTGTCGTGTTTTGCACTCTTGGTATTTTTTCAAATGCTACATTGGTGAAGTATTGTTTGTATTCATCCACCAATTGTTTGTAGGGTGTCAGCTTATCATCTCTTGTATTGTAATCATCATTGACCTAGTTAGTAATGAGTTTGGAGTCTCTAAAGACTTGTAGTTCCATGATCTTCCATTGTAGTGCAGTACAAAGTCCTATCACCAGGGCTTCATATTCAACAATGTTATTGGTGCAAGGGAAGTTGATCTTGAATGATTTAGGAGTGGAATCTCCTTGAGGAGTAATGAATATAATTCATGCTCCTGCTCCATGATTTGTGTGAGATCTATCAAATTATAGTTTTCAGTTTGTTTGTGCTGATAGTGCAAATACTGATTCATCTAGAAAATCTACCACAATCGGATGACTGTCTTGTAAGGGTGCTTCCACAAGTTGGTCTGCTATGATCTGTCATTTGATGGCTTTTCTATCAACATATTCAATGTTGAATTTACTGAGTATCATGACCAACTTGGCAAGCCTTCTGGTTAATGCTGCTCTGTTCATCAAGTACTTGATTGGATCGAAGTGTATAATGAGCTGGACTTTATGACTCAACATATAGTGTATTTGTTTTTGTGATGAAAAAACTACTGCAAGACATGCTCTTTCTATTGGTGTGTAGTTGAGTTCATATCCAATGAGTGTTCTATTGATGTAGTAGACAACTCTCTCTTTTCCTTGTTCATCATGCTGTGCTAGGAGAGCACCTAAGGAGCAATTTATTGCAGCTATATACAAGAGTAATGGTTTCATGTGCATGGGTGGAACCAAGACTGGTGTGGACAAAAGATATTCCTTTAGTTTCTAGAATACTTCTTGGCATTGTTGTGTACATTTGAATGTGACACCTTTCTTTAAAATATGTTGAAATGGTTGGCACTTTTCTTCCAATTGGGTGATGAAGCACCTTATGGATTGTAATATGCATTGCAGGCTTCTGAGTTGTTTGAGGGTAGTGGGTGATGGCATGTCTAGAATGGCTTTTCCTTTTTTTGGATCTATTTCAATGTCATGATTGGATACAATGAATCCCAAGAGTTTTCCCGATGATACTTCGAAAACACATTTTTGGGGATTGAGTCTTACGTTGTATTGCTCAAGTCTATCAAATATTTTGGCCAATATGTTTAGATGATCATCTCTTGTGTTGGATTTTGCTAACAAATCATCTACATAGTCTTCCATGATTGTGTGTATCATGTCATGGAATAAGGTGGTGATTGCCCTTTGATAAGTAGCGCCTACATTTTTAAGGCCAAATGGCATCACATTCCAGCAATATGTTCCCCAGAATGTTGTCTTAGGTTGGTCTTCTTATGTAATTCTGATTTGATTATAACCATAAAAATCATCCATGGGTGATAGCATTTCATTTCTAGTTGTCAAGTCCACTATCATGTCTATGTTAGGGAGTGGAAAGTCATCTATTGGGAAAGCCTTGTTGAGATCTCTAAAATTGTTGTAGATTCTGATACCTCCAGTATGCTTGGTTACTGGGACTAGATTTGAAATCCACTCGGCATAGTCTATGGGTCTAATGAAACCCACTTTCAACAATTTTTGTAGCTCAATTTTGACTAATAAAGCTATGGGAGGGTGCATCTTTCTGATTTTCTATTTATATGGTTTGACTCCTGGTAGTGATGGAAAATGATGTAAGACTAGTTCAGGTTATAACCCTGGCATATATTCATAAGACCATGCAAAATTGATGGGTCTTTTCTTAAATAATTGGATAGACTTCTCTTTTCTATTGGATTCAGGGACTTTGCTAGGTGTATATTACAAACTTTTTTAGCATCACCGATGTTGATTTCTTTAGTTTCTTCTACTAATAATTCTGATTGTTCTTTATCAATAGGAAGAGTGTCCGTTCTATTATGAGAAATGTGTTATGCTTCATTATAATTGTCCAGATTGAAAGAGGAGACCACTTTTCTAAAATATGCAATTATATCTAAATCTATTGCAAAACCAGCTTTATGATCATCATAAGGGAGTCTAGCCCTTGCACCCAAGAATTCAGCTATGGCTTCATCATTTTGAAACCAAACTAATTGTGGCTTTTCTTTTTGCCCCCAGTCAATCAAATGTGGGTGTATAAGGGGTAAGCCATTGTTCCCTTTTGTTGTAGAAGATCTTGATAACATGCATAGTTAGTTATTTGAGACCTGATATATCCTCATCGTCTGTTTCTTGTGGGCTATCACATGATGATCAGATAGGAATTTTTAGTCATGAGAATTTGTCACACTTTCTATGTATGTTTCACTTTCTGAGATTGTGTCACTTATTGTTCTTGTAGTTGAGTTTGATTAGTGGACCTCCTTTGTATGGTGGATACCCTTCTTAAGCCTGGTATCAGTTGTTGTAGTCTTTCTTCATCTAAATCAAATGGAAGAGATTGAGTTGTTTCCCTTGGTAAAAGTATTGACAACAACCAAGTATTAGGCTCATTTGTTGGTGCTAAGCCTATATTTGTTACCATATTTGCTTGTTCAGATGTTTCTGGTATTGTATTGCTAGATGATTTTGTGTTAATTTCTTGTAGAAGTTGCCTTATATCTTCACCATCTGATTCCATACTAGGAGATGTTGGTTCGCTCCCGCTTCTTTGAGATGAAGAGGGAAATACTTGTGTTGATAACTAATTCTAAGGTATGTATTCTGAGGGTAGCCTAGGCTTGTTCAGTATATCTAGTGTACGTTGTCTGGCCTCTGTTATCTTTGGTACATGTTTATATACCAACCCTTGATTCTTTGGGTTTTCATGTGGCAAAATAGGTTTTAATCTGCCTTTCTTCTGTAATCCCAATCCTATGGTACCATCATACCCATGTATTTGTAGCATCTCGAAGCTGTTGCCATAGTGGTCTAGAGGTAACCTAAGTATTGTCATGTCGTCTTCTTCTCTATATATCCAGTGATTGACATCTGCATTTAGAGATTCTTCATGTAAATCTCCCCATCTAATGAAAGAGCATGAATCTGATTACTTCACTATATATATTCCTTTATCTTGCCTCATTACTATGTTCTATGACTTTCCAAAAGAGCTAGGCGAAAGGGATGATTGTCTGCCATTCAAGGTACTTGAAATGGAATATTCCCCACAACCAACTTCCTTATTTTGTAAAGAAGATGCGGTAGGCATATTTTTTTCTATTTCTGTGACTGTCAACGATTCCATTTGTAGGTGAAGTGGAGCTACCTGCTTGTTTGGTACTTGATTGTCTGTGCTCGCCCTTAAATAATTGCAGTGTTGAAAAGGGTTTGGGTCGCCATGAATGGTGATCTCAATGCCATTGTATGGTAACTTAACACATTGGTGAAAAATTGATGTTACTTCCTTCATGGAATGTGTCCATGGGCGGCCTAACAACATGTTGTATCCCAACTCTCTGTCTAGGACATGAAAGGTTATGTCTATTGTAATTGATCCTATTTGTACTGGCAAAGTCACTACACCCTTAAAAGGGTGTTCCTCGTCATCGTAAGCTTTGATATTGATTCTCTTGGTAGAGTCAATATAATGTTTAGAATATCCTAAAGCTTTAATCAAATGTAGTGTACATATGTTAAGGCCATCTCCACCATCTATAAGTACTCTTTGAACTTTCTTTCAGTCAATCAAAGCTTCCAAGTGTAAGGGATCATTATGAATGGGTCGGTTTATAGGTACATCCTGCTCAGTGAATGCAACCTTTGAAGCTGCCAAGTTTCCAACCATGAACTGGAATGTGTTCTCATCAATATCTCTGGCAACAAATAAATGTTGTAATGTTTTGTCAAGGACTTCCTTATGAGTTGGCGAGATGTGCAGTAACTCAAATAATGAAATTTGAGTTGGAGTTCACTTCAACTGATCCACCATATTGTAATTTCTAGTTGTTCAAGGGAGAGTTGAAGGTACCCCTTGCAATGTGACCTTTAATCTTCTAGTGATAACATCACAATATTTGCTTGTGGGATTTAGTGTGATTGTAGCCACCATGTCATCTCCTGCACTGAGTGCATTTATGGCATAATCAAATGCTACATTAGTATAATTGGTAGTATTCTTTTGTGCATTGGAACTAGAAGCCTTTATTTTTTCATACTTGACAATGGGATCCTTGAAGATGGTATGATCTATGTTTGGTGTCTTACTAGCATCCACAATAATGTCACCTTGATCAATGAAATCTTGTATGGTTCTTCATTTTGTATAAACTTGTTGTCTTGTGACCTTTATTGTGGTGGTGCTCATAGAAATCATTGCCATTCCACCAAGCGATCTTAAATGGACTTGGTTCATAGGGCCTAACTTTTGGTAAAGTTATGGCAATACTTTGTATTAACTTTTTGAGTGTTGAATCAATAGGTTCACCAAGGGGTGTAAAGTTTCTTCTGGGTGCACCTACCCTTGGTGGTCTTGGATTGCTTGACTACAATTCATTGGTGTTGTTTATCTGAGTTTGATTCTTACTGGCAAGATCAACTGGTCCTTGTAGAGATATTGTTGGTTGAGCGCTATTTACAACACGAGCATCAACAACTCCATCATTTGTGACATTCTTGTTCCTAGGACAAAATTTTTGCATTTCATTGTTTGTACTTGTGTTTGGCCCATTATCTTTGTGGTGTTTCAGTATCCCTTTCTCTAATAGGCCTCTTTCACATTTGATGTCTTTTTTCGTCATGTCTTTAAAATTGTTTAGGCACTGCATTTGTAATGGATACTTAATTGGAGGTACAAGATTTTCATTGAAAATGTTTACTTGCTCAGCTTCAGGGATGTGACTAAGACATATGTGGTATAAGCCTCTCCATCTTTGCAAGAATGTAGCAAAGGTTTCTCCTTACTTTTGCTTTGTTTCACATAAATCCATCAAGGTAACTGGATTATCTATATTGAATGCAAATGTGATGCCCAAACTTTTGGGCAAAAACAAAACAATTTTTTTTTAAAAAACACTAAATTACTTGTGATCTACGTTCATAAAGGTGTGATAGCTTACTTAGTTTCACGAAATAGATATCTAAGGTGTCAACTTGATTAGGTCTCTAATGCATGCAAAAAAATATTTAATAATCTCATAACAAAAGAGGGACTTTAGATATTCTCCTAAGTCAATAAAAAATCTAATAATTGAATTATTTAAATTTTAATCCAAATGTTTTTTATTACGGGAAAAGTAGGTTTTGAAGGGATCTCGAAACCCTTAACATAAAATCCTTAAGAGATAAAAGTATTAAGCAACAAGAAAAGACAAATTGCCAAAAAACCAGCACAGCCATGGGCATAAATCAGCGAAAAAGCCCAACAAAACTAGCCAAGTCCAACTAAAACATAAACGAAACAGAAAACAAATTACTTCATGTTTTTTAGGGCATTAGCCAAAATTCTACTAATCCCTTGCAAATCTTTGATATTATCCCTAAGCTTAGGGATATCCTTGGAAGAGGCTACAACAACTTTCTTCATGCTTTCCCTTGTTCTTTTTGCCACACCACCAGGAGCACTTTCCACTGTTCCTCCCTCAATAGTATCCTCAACCATATCAAGACCCACTACAGGTTTGGGGGTGCTATAACCTTCAAGGAACTTGGCAATATCCTCTAAATTCTTAGTAACCGAGGGAAGGATGTCCGGAATCATCATCAAAAAGTTTTTCATAGCTGTTTTTCCTTCCTCGAGATTACCAATCTGAGCTTCTAGCTTCTCCAACTTTTCCTCCATTCCTTTTTTCCACTATTCCTGGTTTATTTCGGCTTTCTTCCCTTTTTCCTTCTTATGTTTCTCAGTTTTTTCCATCTTCTTGATTCCTTTATAAACCCACCTGTCAAAACCCATGTGAGCCTCGGACTGGTTTTTGAGTTTGTTCAGAATAATCCCCTCTCCATCTTTATCTTGACACCTGCTCAAATTCTCCTTGTCCTTCTCTTGCTCAGTTTCCTTGTCCTTTTCCTGCTCAATTTCCATTTCCTTTTCCTCATTAACCTTGTCCTACTCTTCCAATGGTTGACTATTAGCAATTTCTATGCTCATACTGTGGGTCAGAATATTTTGATCGAATACTTCCTTAGCTCCTCCTTCCTCTTCTCCCACTTCCTCTTCCTTCCAACTCTCCTCTCCTTCAGACTAATTGGTCTCCATCTCACTTCCATCTTTACCAATGTCCTCAGAATCAATCTTCATGTTCTTCTAATTACCCTTATCCTCTTGAATTTTCTCCAAAGTAGCTTTTTTACCTTTTTTGCTCTGTGTATCCTCTTCCTTGCTAGGTCCACCTTCCTCCATCTTCTTCTTACCTTTCCCCAGAGATGCTGACAATATCTTGTTTCCCTGGATAGCCAGGATCTTGCAATGCTCATAAATGAGCAAAATAAGGCCGCTATGAATCACAGGTGAGGCAGGGTTCTTGCTATGTTTATTCAGAGACTGCGACAAAGACCTCAAGAGGTAATAATGCAGAGATATCCTCTTCTCATGTCTAAAAATATTTAAAAGCACAAAATGGTATGTGTGGACCCTTGTAAAATGACCCTCCACAGTAATATATTCCATGATGGCATTGAGCACACAACCCCAGATTTTCTTAATATTGGAAGCATCATAAAACCCCCCTATAGCTTTTCCTATTTTTGCTCTCTCCTTCTCTTTTCGAGGAAAAAGTTTAACAGCGTTATTAGACATTTTCAGGTCTCTAAATTAATCAAGACCAGAGTGAGGCATACCTATAACCATTGCTATAAGAGCTGCATCCAGCTTAAACCTCACACCATGAATTTTGAAGGATCCGTTAATCCAATTTTCAGTGATTTTCGTGACCGCTAGGTTAACTCTACCTTTATCATAGTCAACTAGCCTTTCCATGAAATTCATCATGAATCCTTTCTCTAGCTTATCCCAAACCTTAGGCATCTCCTTCCATGTTGAAATATTATCAGGTTCCTCTCTTCTTAGATCCCCCCCCATTGTAGAATTTAATTTACAGTTTCTTCTCTTCTGCAACTTCAAAGCTATCTTCCTAGTGACACTCAGAATTTTGAAAAAGCATACCCACAAAGTGTGCGGTAAATTAATATTTTTGATTAGGACTTTGTCATTCTGATGTGTCATCATTACCTTTCTAAACATTTGAATATTACTCATTACAACATTCATGATTAATCGTGCGATCCCTCTTTCCCCATGAATCTATCCTTTCTGATAAGATCTTTAATATGAAAATCCATATTAACTTCCCCATTCCAGATACATTGGGATTCGGACATAATGCCTAGGTTTGCTAACCCATCCGCAACCCCATTTTTTTATCTATAGGCATGCTCTATAATAATAAATTTAAAGCTAGCAATTATTTCTCTAGCTCTAAAAATAATATTTTCTATAGTCCATGAGGGCTCAATATCTCCCTTAAGGCATTTAATTATGTTAAGAGAATCTCCTTCCAACCATAGATTATCATGATTAAGATCTTTTGCAATAATCAAAGTGTTCAACGCCACAACAACTTCAGCATAATGACTAGACTAATTACCCAAGGGGCTAGCAACTGCCACAATGCAACTTCCAGCAAAATTCCTGACAATTCCCCCATAACCAGCTTTCCCTGGATTCCCCTTAGATGCCCCATCAAAGTTGGCCTTAATCCATTCCTAGGAAGGAAAGCACCATGCAAGACCATCTCGACCCTTATCCACACCGATTCTATTTTTTTTTAAATTCCATCTTTCATTAAAGTCTTCTTTAGCAGCTAAACCATGATCAATTCCATTTAAACATTCAAAAATCCCTCTATAGATTTTATCCACCACCGCTTGAGGGTTAGCACTTTTGTCCCTAAAAATCATGTTATTTCACTCCTTCCAAATGTTCCATATAACATTAGGGAGAGTAAGTTTCCAGAGCTCAACATTCTTAGAATTGGAAGTAGGACAAAACCATTACTACCAAAACTCTTCCAAAGAATTTGAGAAAACCCAGCACAACTTCCACCTACTGAAAATCATATTCTAGATTTCCTGACTAAAATTACACTGGTAGAGGATATGACAAGTAGACTCCTCCTCCCTGCAACAAAGAGATCATCTATTAGGAAAAATAAATCCACGTTTGTGGAGATTATCAAGAGTTAACACCTTATTTTGGATAAAAATCCAAAAGAAGATATTAATTTTGGGCATCAATTTCTTTATCCAAACTTTAGCACACAAAGGGATCTCGTCTGGCACTTTGTTGTGGATAGACATTGCAAAAGACATAGAATAATTCCCATCTGAAGTTTCCTTCCAAATCATAGAATCCTCAACGTTGTCCCTAAAAATTTTAGAAGAAAGCAGAATATCTAGACTTTTTAATCCTGGACAATGTTGGCTAAACTCAATCCATTTCCCATTTATCCAGTAGTTTCTAACAAAACCTCCATACCTACTTTTGAACCAGTCTTTACATTCCTTAAAGATGGGAATTTCCTCCAACGGTTTATCCATAAGCCATCTAACCTCCCAAAATATAATAATTCTCCCATTCCCCAATTTCCACATTCTTCCAGCTGCTGCCCATTCTTTAGCCATTTGAACTGCATTCCAAATAGTAGAACCTTCAACCAAAAAAGTATTTTCCATAAATTCTTCCTGAGAAGGTTTCATGTAAAGATATTTCCTTTTCCAGATTAAATTCCATTCTCTTTCCTCCCCTTTCATTCTCCAGATTTGTTTAGCTAACAAAGCATTATTCATAATAATAATATATCTTAATCCCAAGCCCCCATACTTCTTAGGAGTACAAATATTATTCCATGCAATAAGGAGGATTCTATTTTTATCTTCCACTCCCGGCCATAAGAATTTTTTTGAATTCTTTCAATTGCCTCTACAAACTTTCTGGGGATTTTAAACAGACTGAGGGCATAGATAGGCAAATTTTGAAGGGTAGCTTTAAGCAGCGTCACCTTACCCACTTGGCTAAGGAGGGTTCCTTTCCACCCAACCAACTTGGTATTGAATCTATTAACCAGCTTCATCCAGAAATTCTTTGAAGGCTTCAAACATAGAGGGAGACCCAAATAGGTTGAAGGGAACTCAACAATTTTGCAACCAAGGATTCTTTCAATCCTTCTTTGTCTATCCTCAGGGGTATTGATAAAGAACAAAGAACTCTTCTCCCAATTTATTTTTTGACCCGATCCAGTTTCATAGGAATCCATAAAACTCTTCATATTTCTTGCTTCCCTAATGGTAGTTTCTCCCATTGTGATCGAGTCATCAACAAACTATTCATGAGTATAGGTTATATTGGAAGATGAAGGTTTAAGACCTTTGAGTTTACCTTCTTCCACATTTCTCATAATAAATCTACCCAAATTTTCAGCTAAAATAGTAAACAAGATTGGAGAGATGGGATCCCCCTGTCTTAGGCCTCTAGAACTTTTAAAGAAACTAGAAGGGGATCCATTAATAATAGCTGCAGAGGTAGAACTACCAGTCAACTGAGAACAAAGCTTAATCACTTTATCCCCAAACCCAAAAGCTTTCATAATTCTAAGAAGGAATTGCCAATTCACTCTACCATAAGCCTTAGACATATCCATCTTAAGAAAAAAGCCCTATTTTTTTGCAGTAGTTAAAGAATGAATATTCTCATGAACAGAAATAATAGAATCCAGAATCTGTCTTCCAGGGTCAAAGCATTCTGCTAATCCGAAATAATGTGGGGAAGGATATCTAACATCCTAGAAGTAAGAACCTTAGATATAATCTTGTAAACCGAATTACAAAGACTGATAGGTCTGAATTTATTAAGAGAATCAGCTCCAGAGATCTTAGGAATAAGAACAATAAAGGTAGCATTGAGTTCTTTTAAAATCCTCCTCAAACCAAAGAATTCTTTAACTCCATTACAGATATTAGTCTCCACAATATGCCAAAAGTTCTAGAAAAAAACATAGGGAATCCATCCAGACCAGGAGATTTATCTCCATTAAAAGAAAACACTACCTTTTTTATTTCCAGATTTGAAGGGATCTGAGATAGATTTTTGTTATCAACCTCCTTTAAAATAGGAGGGATATCTTGAACAAGAAGGTCTTGATTACTGATATCCAGCGCGTCCCCCCCTCCCAATAGATTGCTAAAAAAATCCATAACCTCCTTTCTTATTTCATTTTCATCCAATAAAATCCCCCTATTGCAAGATAATCTAGAAATTCTATTAGCCGCCCTATGCTTAAGAGCAGTCAAGTGAAAAAACCTGGTCATTTTGTCACCTTCCTTCAGATATAATGCTCTGGATCTTTGTCTCCAAAAGGTTTCTTCATTAGAGATAATTTCATGGTATTTAGACAGCAAGCCATTTTCAACCTTTCTCAAATCCTCAGAAAGCCCTTCCTCTTGGATTTTCTCTTGAACGTCTTTTAAATCGGTCTTAATTTGATCTTTACTTTTAAAGATATCTCCAAAAGTCTCTTTGTTCCATATCTTGACTTTAGCTTTTAAAATGTTAAGCTTTTTAGCAACTCTAAATAAGGTCATTCCCTCAATATCTGAGTTCCACCATTCAACAACACAAACTTCCAACGTCGGGTGGGATAACCAAGCTTTTTCAAACCTAAAAGGAAAATTTCGCTTGGTAGACTTTGAGTTGGCAGTGAAAGAAATAGTGTAATGATCAGATCCAATCTTAATGATTGACGCCAAAGAACAATTATATTTATATAGCCAATCAGGAGAAATAAGGGATCTATCAAGCCTTACTTGAATGAGATCAGATCCAGTTCTCCTATTGGTCTAGGTGTAATTAATCCCTTGAAGATCCACATCCATCAAAGCTTGATCATTAATAAAATCCATAAGATCTTGTCTACCCTCCATTTGCAAAGGGAGGCCCCCCATCTTTTCATCCTCTTTTAAAGGAGTATTGAAATCTCCCATGATCATCCAACTTTTGTCAACAAAACTTAATCTATCTTCAGCTAGACTCCTCCAAAACTTAGTTCTTCCACCTTTAGAATTAGGTGCATAGACATTAGTGATAACCCATTCAAAGTTATCCTTAATATGCTCAAGAAATACTGAGGTCCTATTGACCTCTGAAGCAATTTCCTTACCTAAAATAGTATTTTGATTCCAAAAGATAGTTGTACCCCCTGAGGCTCCCTCCGAACTAGTTCCTATTACCCCATTACTTTTGAATATTCTAATCCTTTCCACTTTATCCTTACACATCTTAGTTTTCTGAATAAGTACTACATTCGGTTTATTATCTCTAGCAATATTATGCAACACATTCTGCTTATGGGGGGCATTCAACCCTCTAATATTCCATGAGATTATCTTCATACTTTAACTGGGGATAATGTTGACTCAATGGAGCTCTGTGTTCCATCAACACAATTCTTCTAGCTTTCCTGTTCCCTCTGATTCTTTAAGGAAGGTCTCTCCTTCTTTTTGCTCTAACTTCCAACATCTGCCCCTTTCTTACTCTTACTTCTAGTTGAGATACCTACATTGGGTCCTCCATTATTTGACTTGCCTTCTTTAGTACCGAAAATACTAAGATTTCCCTCAAGAACCACTGTTTCCAAACTTTTAGGAGGAGTTTTACATTGGGAATTCAGGATCATATTTCCATTATGCTTCGGACTTCCATTGGCTAATAACAACAAAGGCTCAGTATCCAAGATATTATAGTCATGCGCTTCGTTAAAGTCTTCCTCATTTTCTTTATTACTAGATGAAGCCGAAGCATCATCATAGGAACTCTCATCAACTTTACCCTGGATGATAGGACCAAATGTTGAATACCCTTCAATTTATTGAATAAATATAATTCCTAATGAATTATATTACAATATCTTATAATTTACTAATAATTCTCAT